>NW_017674980.1:77511-79190 GCF_001879085.1 Nicotiana attenuata
AATATGGTGTTGTCCGTTTGGGTTCCAAGGAAACCCAGTGGACTTTGGACAGGGCTATCTTAAAGAGTCATTATGTGGACATCATAACTGACTCTATTCCCGTTTGGGATTTGGGTAAAAGTCACAAGCAACATGAAATGGTAAAAGCCTAAAGAAATCCCTAGCAGAGTCGCCATGCTGTCGACGCCCCCTTTTTCTCGCGAAATCGGGTTTACGACATTTGGGAAGACAACTCTATTCCAGTTTGGGATTTGGGTTTTGGATTTGAAGAGTCGCCACATAATGATTAAGTGCATTAGGACACTAAGGGTTTTTGAGTTGGAAAACCAGAGTTCGGGTAAGGGCTAGAAATTATCTCGAGGGGAAGGTGTTAGGCACCCCTCAAGATCCACTAGTGTGGTTCCCGACCACGCTATATTGTGACTTTAAATGCAAACAACAAGTAGGTAAACAAGCATTACAAATACAAAGGGGTCTTCACATAATAGTTGCAAGAAATTAGAAACTTTAAAGAAACTAAATTTGGTAGGAGAAACCATTTTTTAGTTCTGAATAAACGAGTAAAGGAGGGAAATTCCATACAGTTGAACAATTTTTTAAAAGCTGAAATTTGCGAAAGAAAAATAGTTGAAATAAAAGTGGACAAATAAGGGAATGGGTCCTAGGTTTATACATAATATGGATCACCCCACACAACACCCGGTAACCGTTTATACACGTGGTGTTATCGCGTGGTCATCATATCCATATCTACCCTTTCCCACCCAGTTGAGGTATTAAACGCAGAATGGTCTCGTTTTACCTATTGCATGCTATTACCCGCCCCATCCTATCAGTACCGGAGGTACTTAGGACTAATAATCCTAAAGGGTAGGATATTAGGCTGATTGGTTTCAAAGGGCAAAAATCTAAGGCGACATACAAAAACACATACTGCATGTTAAGGGAAAGCATGTAAACACGTAAAGGCCCATATATACCTCCTCAAACAAAACACATAAGTAGCATGCCTTAAACATGATTAAGGTCTCAAAAGATAGGGACTTTTTCAGCGGTTAAAACTTGGTTTTAGAAATGAAGTAGTAACAATAATAGCACGATTCTGGACAGAGATAGGTAACCCAGGGATTTGCAGACATAAAAAATCAGAACTCAGTAAAAGTAAAGGTGTGTCATTTTAAAAATCGTTTTCAGCAGAGTTTTTGTTTTAAGAAAAGAAAAGCTGAGTGAACTTCAGAAAATCAAAACAAGAAGGGGGAACTGCAGAGTTAAAACTTAAAGAAGCTGGTTGGTTTTAGGCTAATAAAAAAGACACAATTGGTCAGTTCCTAACGGGCCTAAGGTTTGCCTAGGCGTCGTTATACATTACCTGATTATTTATAAAGGAATGAACATACATTTTCTTTATTCTAATTTGTAAAGGTACGCGTGGTAAGGTGTTTGCAAAAAACGTTTCAAACCACTTAGCCATATTTAACACGGTTATTGGACTAACATGAATTAACCACTGCAACTCGAACAAGTGAGAAGTCCTATGGGTAGGATATCTAATGCACATAAGAGTTCCTAAGAACATGATTTCTAATATGCCAATGCAGTAATGACAAGTTATTTGGCTTGTTGTTAATCATTGCTGGTTTTTAGCTAAGCGTGGTTACAAGATGAGCGTAATGACAGAC
>NW_017674981.1:0-17843 GCF_001879085.1 Nicotiana attenuata
AAAGCTGGATTTTTGGAAAGTATCACCGGGAGTGGACTTTTCGATATTCGATTTGAATTGTGGTTTCGGGAATTGGAATAGCTTCTTTATGTCATTTGGGACTTGTGTGAAAAATTTTGATTCATTTCGGGTTGGTTTGCTATGTTTCGGCATGAGTTACGGAAGTTGAAAAGTTCAAAGTTCATTAAGTTCGATTTGAGGTGTGATTCGTCATTTCGATTTGGTTATACGTGATTTGAGGCCTCGAGTAGGTCCGTATTATGTTATGGACTTGTTGCTATATTTGGACGGTGACCCGAGGGGCTCGGGTGAGTTTCAGACAAGGTTCGAATCATTTTGTTTCATGTTGCGTTGCTGAAGGCTGCTGGTTCTGGTGTTTCCGCATCTCACAAGAATGGACGTAGATGCGCGCAGATGCAGACAGTTGGTCGCAGAACCAAAGGAAGGCTTAGTTGGGGATCATCGCAGATGCGGAGGAAGAGGCGCAACTGCGTGTTCGCAAGAGCGGAAGCTGTGATCACAAAAGCGGGTCTCGCACGTGCGCTTGTGCACAAACGGTAGCTGTTGTGCAGGTGCAGAAGAGTAGACCTCCAGTGTTTTCTGTAGGAGCGATAATTTTGTTGCAAAAGCGAAGCCGGAGAAGCGGCCTTTTGTTCGCAAAAGCGTAAAATCGCTGGGCAGAAGCTGTATAAAAATCGAAGGTTTTGGTTCTTTCTTTATATTTTTTAGACATGGGACTCGATTGAGGCGACTTTTGAAGCAATTTTCATCACCAGGATTGGGGTAAGTATTCAACACTTGGTTTTGATCTTATTTCATGAATCTATCTTCATTTTGGCAATGGTTGATGAATTTTAAAGATGAAATTGGGGGTTTTAGCCTAAAGTTTCATAATGTGAATTTTTGAGTTTTGAACACCGATTTGGAGTCGGATTTAAGTAAAACTAGTGTGGTTGGACTCTTAATTGAATGGGTTTCTTGATTTTATAAGTTTCATCGGGTTCCTAGGCGTGGGCCCAGGTTTTGACTTTTTGGTCGTTTTTAGGCTTTTGATTAAAGATTCGACATTTATCATTTGGGATTGTTTCCTTGGGCTTTATTTGATATATTTGAGTTGTTTTTGGCTAGTTTTGAATCGTTCGGAGGTCAGTATGCGCGTGATGACATTTTGGTGCATCAAGTGGCTTGCTCGGTATTGGAGTTGGCTTGTTCGAGGTAAGTAATACTTCTAAACTTAGTGCTGAGGGTATGAAACCCTAGATTTTGAGTTATATGAATTGTTTGGAGGTGACACACATGCTAGGTAATGGGCGTGTGCGCGTACATCGTAGGAATTGTGACTTGGTCCATTCCATGGAACTGTAACGTGGAATAACTTGTTGTTAGCTATATCCTCTCCATGTGTTATAGAAAGTTGACTGTAAATCATGTTAGAAATCATGCTTAGGCTATGTGTTGGTACTGTTGGGACTCACAGAGGCCGTGATGCCTGTTGAATTCCTGCTAATTGCTACTTGTACTCAGTCACAATTTTATTTGCATATCATACCTAAGTCTCTGTTGTTCCTAGTTGATATATCATGTTATTTCTGTTTTGGGCTGATTTCTATTTTTTAGGAATTATGAATAAGCTGAGCCTTTTATCTCCGAGTTACTTCTATATTACTTGTTTTACATTGTTATGAACTGTTGTTGGCTATTTGTGTTGGACCCGACCTTTGTTCCAGCTCGTCATTACTTTCAACCTAAGGTTAGGTTTGTTACTTATTAAGTACATGGGGTCGGTTGTACTCATACTACACTTCTGCACCTTGCTTGCAGATGTTGGCTGCTGATGTTGCTGTGATCGACGGGAGCTGGAATTGAAGACGTACCTGCGTTCCCTTTGTAGCTTCCTCTTCGTCATGGTAGCCTTAAATTCATAGAACTCTATTTATGTACTTTTCGAACATATGATGTATTTACTTCATGCAAGCTTTGTAAATTTTATTCTTAGAAGCTTATGATTTGTACTACCAGTCTTTGGGAAATGTATATGATTCGGATAATCTCTTCAATTGTTTTATTAATTTCATTGGAATCTGATATTGTTAATTAGCTTACCTAGCAGGTTGAGTTAGGTGCCATCACGACTAGTTGAACTGTGGGTCGTGACAAGTTGGTATTAGAGCCCTAGGTTCATAGGTTCTACAAGTCATGAGCAAGTGTCTAGTAGAGTCTTGTGGATCGGTATGATGATGACCATACCTATCTTCGAGAGGCTATAGGGCATTTAGGATATATATTTCACATCTTTCTTTCCTCATCATGCGTCATTGATTCAGCTTGAAGCGTAACTTTTTGAATTCCTTCCACGCATTCGTATGCGCACATGAGCGCTCGGTATCGGCTGTGCATCGACGGCTTGTGATTCCCTGGTTGAGGTGCAAGATGTGATTTAGGTATGCTGATGATGGGCCAGTCTGGATGACTTGAGGCCGGGTTTGGACTATAGCTTGAGCATGGGGATTTCGGTTGTGTAAGCATGTGCTTTTGGACTTATACGTCCGGTAATATCCTTATGAATGGAATTCGTGGCTCGATGAGTGGTTGGATGGCTATATAAAGAGTATGATGTGACTGCAGGAAGTGTTCAGATTGATTGAATGTGACGAAAAGAGTTTGATTGAGATGTACATTGGGTGCTTGATTTCTGTCTTGATTTGACGTACAGTCTCGGGTTGTGAGTGTGTTGAAGGATCTTTCATGATTGGTTAATTGTGGAATGAATTGGATTCTCATATCTTGTTGATGAGTTTAAGAATCAAGAAAATTAAGTGATTGCGTAGTAATATTGACTATGGAAGGGTATAGAGAATGTCAGTTTGAGGCAAAGCAGGTGGGTTATCTCCTGTGGGGTGTCCTGGGGTTGCGTGTTCCCTATGTTGTTTTTGTGGAGAGTTCTCCTTTACCAGTGAATTATATGTTCGCTTGTGGAAGTTGGTTTGACTATTACAAGGGTGAATGCGAGATTTGCAGATAATTTCAATGATTAGATGGTTTGTGTTACACGAGCTTATGAAGGATTTAGTTGAATCTCACTGCAGTAATGGGGTACGGTTATTGTAAGTTATCAGATGTTTTATTCCATGGCTTTGAGCCAAATGGGGGAGTCTACTATCGATATTTTGATTGTATGGTTATTTGTCGTATCGGTTTCAGTACCAGGCATACTTGTGGATCGGTTACGACTTGCAGATGTTGGTTTAAAGGATGAATTAAGCAAGGGAATTTCTGGATAAAGGTTGTATTATACTTTATGGGTATATGTGGATCACGGGGTGATTTGAGTAAGTTAATTCGTGATGGATTTAGTGCGCATGGAGTAGGTATTCACTCGGTTGCTTAGAGGTGTGGATTACTTCTTAGGGTGTTAGTGTGCTAATGAGGCATAGGTTGTTCGGTCCGTTTGGTCGGTTTAATTGAGATTTGAGTAGAGTGGAAGATTCTCGAGAATGGTTCTAATGGATTCAAGATTTATATGTAGCAATTGAGAGTTTTTTGGATTTGTATATGGTTAGAATCTAAGATTTACATTTAATGGTGTCGAGACTCGCGGTATTCCTATGTCATTATGGATTCTACATATCAGTATCAAGAAGGTGAAGGAAATAGTTTTAGGTTCACATAAGGTCTCTTCGGAGTGGGTTATCGATTGCGGTGCTTTGGGGTGCTTAAGTGGGAATTCAGCATTTTATAGGCCATAGGGCGGTGTGATTTTATGCTAGGGTCTCGTGTGGTGAGTTTTGGTTAAGGATCGTAGTGTTCTAGCAAGGAGAAGTATCAATTTAAAGGCAATACAGGAGGAACTCGGAGAATTAGAACAGCTTGACAGTAGGTTGGATCAACACAGTAATGGATATAATCGGTTATTTGGGTACTTATGATGTGGCGAGTCTCTACAGGTGTTTTATGGCAATAATCTTGGGTTTGGCGACCTGCGTGGCTTGGTCGAATTAGAGAGATTCAGTTCCGAATGCTAGATTATGTGAAAATAGGTCCCGGAGAGTTCTCGATGGTTTCTACCATGATTTGATACAGGTATTTCCTACTGGCGTGAGGAGCATGATGCATATTGTGATTTTTCTCCTAGATGAGATCAAATGGAAGGTTCCTGGCTAATTGAATATGTACTCTACTTGTGACTCAGAGTTGTTAATGATATTCTTGTGCTTTTCATATGAGGGGATGACGGATGAGGTGTGTTATGGGGGACTGAGATTTGCTTGTGCAAGGTCACAATTCAGTTTTAAAGGGAAGGTCATGAATTTTTAAGCAACATGGATGGTTTCGGATGACTAGGTGAGTGATATTACTATTTGGTATTACTTGAGAAGATTGTATCTTTCGCAAGACGCACTATGTTTTATTACGGATGCTTCACTGGTAATGCGGTATTCTCCTGGCTGATCGTCTGTTGATATTCAGATATTGCTATGTGGAACGGAAGAATTATATAAGTATTCCTCATGGGATGATTGTTCATGAGAGATGTGTTAGGCATTCGGGCGGTGGATATGGGATCAGATATGGTGATTCATGTGTTCTATGGATTTGGAGACCGGGAATTCTTAGAAACAGATTGCTTTGTGGTTGTGGATTATGAAGATGTAGACAAAGCTAGCCAGATGATAGTATGTGTTTTGGTTAGATCATTGTGGACCTTCGTAGGGTTAATTATCTATTTGTGGATGACAAGAGTTGATTTGGGACCCATTGGTAGGCCTAACTAGGATGTGTATTCTGCACAAGGTCAGATTGGTTGACTCTGTACTACTGGTGTTGAGGGATGTGTTATTCAGTTAGAGTTGAGCTTATTCGTGTTCTGATATGTTCTATGAGTTACTCCTCTATGCCCCAAGGGGTTGTGATCTGTTGGTCATATGCACACATGGTGCGGTTCTATTAAGGGCCTTATAGAGGAATTGGAGCGAGATGGATATTAGGGTGGTAAATGATTGATTGCGCGTTTGGTTATGTTCATTCCGAACTGAGGTATTGTGTTATTTGTTTCTCCGTGGTTATGGAAATGCACTTTGGGTACTTGATATCCAAGCACGCGTGGTCATTAACTTTGAGCAGGGTGGCTTGAGGTATTTCATATGGACCAGTGTTGGATGGGGTCGCGCATTCCAGCGGAGTTATGTTGAGATACGATCCTTTGTGTTAGATTCGTGTGTTATGGTTCTACGGTATGTCATGGGTCTCAGCATTGTGTTGTGGTGGTACTTGTTGAACTTGCAGGACGGTTCTCTCATTGGAGTCATTTTCTATGTTTGAGTATGTTCGAATAGTTGCGCATTGGTGCACAGATTGCACGGTTTGTGGCTTTGGGTAGTTTTGGTATGGCACGTCAATAGAGTAGCTTGTATTTGATAAGATGAGGTCTTCAAGTCTAGGATGGTTTCTATCTAATTTGGTTGTGGTATATTTGAAAAGATAATGACACTGATCGGCTTAGAAATTTGCTACAGTTCTTGTCAAAGGAGAGGGGGCTCCATGACATGTTGATCTGATGAATGGTTATGAGTTACTGTGTGTTTCTTTCATCACCGGCAGAGTACGAAGGTTTTAGAACGAGGTTTTGCTTGATATGAGGTTTATTACCACTACAGAGTTATTTTACGCAGCTATAGTGATTAGAAGTTTTGCTATGAGTATGTTAGTTATGTGGTATATCATATGATTGTGACTTGGGTTACAGCTATGGCTCGATATAGCTTGTTCAGATTTATACAACGTATAGATGCGAGATTTGGGTCTTATAGGAAATTTCGGATGATGGAAAATTTGATTCTAAGGTCTCTGGGCTAAGATTGAATTAATGATCTTCAGTATGTTGTGTTGTCGGGCCTATATGGAATAGGGTGATGTGGGGTCACCCCCGGGTATGTGCATGGTAAGGTTACACGACAGTTTGGCGGCTTTGGAACAACTCTCGGCACGTTCGAAGACGAACGTATGTTTAAGTGGGAGAGGATGTAATGACCTGACCGGTCATCTTGAGCATTTGCACTTCGGTCGGTAGTTTGAGGGGTATGAGTAGCTCCGCATGATGTATTATGACTTGTGTGAATCGTTGGTTATGGTTTTCAGGTTATTCAGAATTGATTTGGAAGAATGATTCTCAACTACGAAGCTTTAAATTGGAAGAGCTGACCAAGTTTGACTTTTTAGAATTTGACCTTGGATTGGAGTTTTGATGGTTCCGTTGGCTCCGTCGGGTGATTTTGGACTTAGGAGCATGTCCAGATTGTGATTTGGAGGTTTGTAGTTGAATTTGGCTTGAAATTACGAAAGTTGGATTTTTGGAAAGTTTGACCGGGAGTGGACTTTTTGATATTAGATTCGGGTTGTGGTTCCACGAGTCAGAATAACTTCATTATGTCATTTGGGACTTGTGTGCAAAATTTGGGTTCATTCCGGGTTGGTTTGCTATGTTTCGGCACGAGTTATGGAAGTTAAAAAGTTCAAAGTTCATTAAGTTCAATTTGAGATGCGATTCGTCGTTTCGATCTGGTTATGCGTGATTTGAGGCCTCGAGTAGGTCCGTATTATATTATGGGACTTGTTGGGATATTTGGATGGGGTACTGAGGGGCTAGGGTGAGTTTCGGACAAGGTTCAGATTATTTTCGTTTCATGTTGCATTGCTGAAGGCTGCTGGTTCTGGTGTTTCCGCATCTGCAGAAGAATGGACGCAGATGTGAGTCTGCAAATGCGGACAATTGGTCGCAGAAACGAAGGAAGGCTTGGTTGGGGATCATCACAGATGCGGAGGAAGAGGTGCACCTGCGTGCACGCAGGAGCGAAAGTTGTGATCGCAAAAGTGGGTTTGTGCGCAAAAGCTCGTTTTGTCTCGCACCTGTGCGTGCCCAGAAACGGTATCTATTGCGCAGGTCTGGAAGAGAATACCACGGGTGTTTTCCGCAGGAGCGGGAATTTTGTCGCAAAGCGACGCCGCAGAAGCGGCCCTTTATTTAAAAAATCGAAAATCACTTGGTAGAAACTATTCGAGGGTTTTGGTTCTTTCTTCATATTTTGAGATATGGGACTCGGATTGAGGCGACTTTTGAAGAAATTTTCATCACAAGGATTGGGGTAAGTATTCTGCACTTGGTTTTGATTTTATTTCATGAATCTATCTTCACTTTGGCAATTGGTTGATGAATTTTAAAGAAGAAATTTGGGGTTTTAGCCTAAAGTTTCATAATGTGAATTTTTGACTTTTGAACACCGATTTGGAATCTAATTTAAGTGAAACTAGTATGGTTGGACTCATAATTGAATGGGTTTCCAGATTTTATAAGTTTCATTGGGCTCCGAGGCGCAGGCCCGGGTTTTGACTTTTTGGCCGTTTTGAGGTTTTGATTAAGGATTCGACATTTATCATTTGGGATTGTTTCCTTGGGCTTTATTTGTTGTATTTGAGTAACTTTTGGCTAGTTTTGAGCCGTTCGGAGGTCGGTACGTGCGGGATGGCATTTTGGTGCATTGTTTGGCTTGCTCAAAAAGTTTGAGGTAAGTAACACTTCTAAACTCTGCTCTGAGGGTATGAAACCCCGATTTTGAGTTAGGTGATTGGCTTGGAGGTGACGTACATACTAGGTGACGGGCGTGTGAGCATGCACCGTAGGAATTGTGACTTAGTCCATTCCATGGAACTATAAGGTAGAATAACTTGTTGTTTGCTATATGCTCTCCATGTGTTATAGAAATTAGACTATAAATTATGTTAGAAATCATGCTTAGGCTATGTGTTGGTACTGTTAGGACCCACAGAGGCCGTGATACCTGTTGAATTCCTTCTAATTGCTACTTGTACTCACTCACAGTTTTATTTGCACATCATACCTCAGTTTCTGTTGTTGCTTACTAATATATCATGTTATTTCTGTTTTGGGGTGATTTCTATGATTACTGAGATCCCGAGAGACGAGAGAGGTTGATGACTGAGTGAGCCCGAGGGCCTGATTATGAGATATTGATACCATAGCACGTGAGTTTTCCATGTAGCACGTGAGTTGTCTGTGCGGATCCAGATATTTATACTGTAGCACGTGAGTTGTCCGTGCAAATCGTGATATGATACTATAGCACGGGAGTTGTCCATGCAGCACATGAGTGGTCCGTGCGTATTATAGCGCTTGGGCTGTAGGAGCCCCTCCGGAGTCTGTACACACCCCTAGTGAGCGCATCTACCTACTGAGTGCGAGTGCCGAGTGCCGAGTGATTGTGAGGATTGAGTGGCATTGAGGACTGAGTGTCTAGGAGGACTGAGTGTCTGGGAGGACTGAGTGAATTGATACTCTGAGAGTTTGCATATTGTTTTATCACTGCATGGTATTAAAGTTGGCATGCATACATTGACATGTAGGCATAGAGATGTGTTTTCCTCATGCCATTTAAAAATGAAAGATTTACTTGTTGAAAGGTATTGGGAAAAAAATTACAGTTATCAAACTTACTCTTGGAAATTTCGGTAAAAGACTTGGGTTTTCACTGATATATTTGAAAAGCAGAACTTTTTTTCAGGAACTATGAATAAGCTGAGCATTTTATCTTCGAGTTACTTCTCTATTACTTGCTCTACGTTGTTATGAACTGTTGTTGGCTATTGGTGTTGGACCCGACCTTTGTTCCAGCTCGTCACTACTTTCAACCTAAGGTTAGGATTGTTACTTATTGAGTACATGGGGTCGGTTGTACTCATACTACACTTCTGCACCTTGCATGCAGATGTTGGCTGTTGATGTTGCTGTGATCGACCGGAGCTGGAATTGAAGACGTACCTACATTCTGTTTGTAGCTGCCTCTTGTTCATGGTAGCCTTAGATTCATAAAACTCTGTTTATGTACTTTTCGAACAGATGATGTATTTACTTCATACCAGCTTTGTAAATTCTATTCTTAGAAGCTCATGATTTGTACTACAAGTCCTTGGGGAATGTTTACGATTCAGATAGTCTCTTATATTTAATTGTTTTATTGATTTCAGTGGAATTGGATATCGTTAATTGGCATACCTAGCGGGTTGGCTTAGGTTCCATCACGACTAGTTGGATTTTTGGTCGTGACAGTTACATGAGCTTATGAAGGATTGAGTTGAATCTCACTGCGGTATTATGGTCGTAATAGAGTTTGGCATTGTGAGTTATTGAGTGTTTTGATCAATGGCTTTGAGCCAAGTGGAGGAGTCTGTTATCGACAATTGGATTGCATGGTTATGTGTTGAACTGGTTTCGATTTGAGGCATATTTGTGAATCGGTTATGACTTGCAGAGGTTGAATCAAGGATGACTCGAGTAAGGGAATTTCTGAACATGGGTTATATTAGACTTTACGGGTACATGGAAACCATGAAATTATTTGAGTTGTTATTCCTGACGGATGTAGTGCACATGGAGTAGGAATTTGCTCGGTTGCGTTAAGGCAGGGTTATTACTTCTTTGGGGTGTTGTTGTGCTAATTGAGCATAGGTTTCTCGGCCCATTTGGGTGGTGCACTTGAGATTTGAGCAGAGTGGATGACTCTCGAGGAGGTTCTAAAGAGTTTAAGATTCATATGTGGCATTTGAGGATTTTCTGGATTTGTATATGGCTAAAATCTGAGATTTACATTAGATGATGTCGAGACTAACAGTATTTCTATATGATTATGGATTCTACTTTTTAGTATCAGGAAGGTGAAGGCATGAATACATAATGCTTAATATATAGTGGAATACATATGAATACATACTGTAGATATATTTTGTAAAGACCCGACCGGTCGTTTTGAGCAATTGCACTTCGCTCGCAAAACCCCTCCAGCTGTTGGCTCCATGCAGATTGCTGGAAGCAATGGCTTTGGCCATAACATAGCAAGTTCTCGGGCATGTCTAGCCCCGTATGATGTATTACTTACGCAAATCGTCGGTTTTGGTTTTTGGGTTAATCAGAATAGATTTGGAAGAATTATTCTCAGCTTGAAGCTTTAAATTTAAAAGGTTTGACCAAGTTTTGACTTTTTTGTATTTCACCTAGGATTGGATTCTGATGGTTCCGTTAGCTCCGAAGGGTGATTTCGGACTTAGGAGCACCTCCGAATTTTGATTTGGAGGTCCGTAGTAGAATTAGGCTTGAATCGGCGAAAGTTGGAAATTTAGCAATTTTGGTCGGCAGTGGAAAAAATTTGATATCGGGGTCGGAATGGTATTCCGGAAGTAAGAGTAGGTTTGTAGTGTCATTTGTGAAGTGTATGCAAAATTCAGGTCATTCGGACATGGTTTAGCAGGTTTCGGCATCATTTGTGAAATTTGGAAGTTAGAAGTTCTTAGGCTTAAATCCGGGTTAATTTGATGTTTTGATGTTGTTTTGGGTGTTTCGAAGGCTCGACTAAGTTCGTATGTTGATATGTGACTCGTTGGTATTATTTGTTGAGGTCCCGAGGGCCTCGGGTGTGTTCGGAGGGTTAGCGGATTGGTTTTAGTGTTGTGAACAGCTGAAATGGCTACTTGTGTGACCTCTTCTGGTGTTTCCGCACCTGCGGAAGAGGAGCCGCAGGTGCGAGGGTCGCAGGAGCGGAAAATGATCGCAGATGCGGAGTTTTAGAACCTGAGCAAGAAGCGCATGCTTGGACGCAGGTGCGAGCCTGCCAGGTGTGAGGCTTGGCCGCAGGTGCGGAGTCTGAGCGGTTAAGTGGATTGTGCAGGTGCGGCGATTGGACCACAGGTGCAGTCCCGTAGGCACGAGAAATTGGCCGCAGGTGCGGAAGGCCTGGGCAGAAGGTATATGTTGCACACTTCGTGATTTTTTGGGTATTCTTCACCATTGCTAATCGGATTTTGAAGCTTTTGGAGAGTTTTGAAGAGGTAATCAAGGGGGTTTTCATTGAGGTAAGTTACTTGAGCTTAATACTCATGATTATGGTGATTTTCAAATGTTTAAGCATGTAATTAGTAGAAATTAGGGATGAAAGTGAAGGGATTAGGGCTTGGGAACTTGAAAGCTTGATTTGGAGATTTGAGGGGTCAAATGAGGTCGGATTTTGATAAATTTGGTATGGTTGGACTCTTGAGTGAGAGGGCTTTCTAGTTTTGTGACATTTGTCGGATTCCGAGACGTGGGCCCGAGGGCCGGGGTTGAGAGGATTTCGGGATTTTTGCTTAATTTGATAGTTTTTCTTGTGGAATTCATTCCATTAGCACATATTGTGGTATTGTTCTGGTTGTGAATAGATTCAGAACGATTGGAGGCAGAGTCGAGGGGTAAGAGCGCCGCGGAATAGAGATTTGATCGGCTTGAGGTAAGTAACGATTGTAAATCTAGTCCTGAGGGTATGAAACCCCGGATTTCGTATCATTTTATTATTTTGAGGCAACGCACATGCTAGGTGACTGGCGTGTGGGCGTGCACCGTTGAGGATTGTGACTTGGTCCGTCCCGTAGCAACTATGAGTTGCTTATTTGGTTGAAACTATATGATACTTATGTGTTTTAGAAAGAATTGCTGTAAACTGGGCCGAATACCATATTTGGTCATTGTGCCTGAGCTGTTTGGGCCATTAAGGGCCCTTTTCTTATTATGCTCTCACTGTTTTCGGTTAAAAATCTATACTCAGTCATGTAATACTTACTGATTTCATAACTCAGTCTATATTACACTATTTTGATGCATATAAAATGTTATTTTGGGTTGAGCACCCTATTTTTACTGATCGCCCGAGTGGCTTGAGAGTTGAGGCCGAGGGCCTGTTTTGTAAGGATATTTATGGAATCGGGTTGCATGCTGCAGCATGTTGTTACTGATTCATGATTGAGTAAGACCGAGGGCCTGATTGATTTATGCCACGAGGTGGCTTGTTATAGAGCTTGGGCTGAAGGAGCCCCTTTGGAGTCTGCACACCCCTAGTGAGCGCGGGTACCCTGAGTGATGTTTTGCCCGAGGAGCTGTATAGGAGTGATATGTTGCCCGAGGGGCTCTATATGAGTGATGTTTTGCCCGAGGGGCTGTATATGAGTGATGGTGAGGTATGCACGAGGGGCTGTATACGAGTGACTGTGAGGTTGCTTGAGGGGCCGTATGTGAGTGATGTTTGGCCCGAGGGACTGCTTATGAGTGATGTTTTGCCCGAGGGGCTGTTTATGCTTTCATCACTTTTGCTCACTGTTGCACTGAGCCTCTGTTTGAGAACTGCTGAAAAATATCTTCAAATGATTTTACTGAAACTGAGTTTACGAAATGGTTGATTTAAACTCTGCTTTTAAAAGCATGTTGTACTTTTACTGAGATTTCATGATATGAACTTATATGCTTTATTGCTCGTCACGCTTTTCAGCCTTTATTTACTTTGCTTACTTACTGAGTTGGCGTACTCACATTACTCCCTGCACCTTGTGTGTAGATCCATGTATTTCTGGACCCGGTAGCGGGTGTTGATTATTCAGGTGCAGATCCATCGGAGGTAGCAATGTAGTGGGTGTTGATTATTTCTGGACCCGGTAGCGGGTGTTGAAATGGAAATATCGATTTTTTTGGTAATGTGTCGACTTGCCTAGCACCACGATAGGCGTCATCACGACAGGGTTAGTTTTGGGTCGTGACATATTTGAATACATATGAATACAAACTTTAGTATATATGCACTACAATCTGCTGAATACATATATGAATACATAATGCTTAAATATATAGTGGAATACATAAGAATACATACTGTAGATATATTTGAATACATATATACACTTGATGAATACATTCCATAGTTCACTAAAGGATTATTTTTAGTAAACTGCTGAATACTTACTGCATATGTATTTTGAATACATACTGCAGATATATATATGAATACAAATATATTCAAGTTCTAATAAATATTAACATTTTTTTTACAGATTGTCGACAAAGACATCAAAGATGCAAAACTTCTTATTGCAACACAAGAGCCCGACGAGATTGCTTCGGCCGTTAACCTTCTCGACGCTGCACTTTCTCTGTCCCCTCGTTTTGAGTTAGCACTTGAGTTAAAAGCTCGATCTTACTCTATCTATAGCGTTTCAAGAGCGTCGCCGGTATGTTACAAGACTACATTCCCAGTTGATAATGGTGGTTGTATTCGTGGGGAAAATACCGGGTTAGGAGAGAGATAGTGGAGAGAGATCGTAGGTTTAGCAAAGTTGTGTACTATACGGCGTTAGTGTGAGAGAAAGAATAGAAAGTAGGAGAGAGAAAAATATTTCACAGCGCGTATTTAAAGGCTTAAAGGTAGAAAGTGACCATAAATAAATAATTTGCTATAAAACCTAAAAGGTAGCTATAGAATTTTTTTATAAGAAAGGTACTTATTTATAATAAAGAAGGTGTAAAGGTTTACTATAGGAGGTAAAATTTTCAAAAATAAATCAAGTATGTATTTTATAGTTTTACCCATAATAATAATAGTATTACCAAAAGTTTTGGGAAATAATTTGGGAATGAGTAATTAATGATAAGGGTAAAACATGAAAAGAAATTATTGTTCTCTTGATTTAGTATAATGAACAAGTAAAAGTGAAAATATATTTTTAGTGTAGTGTGTGATGACCCGCCACATCATCATGCCTCATAGGCACCATTTGGCATATATTAATACCATGTGGAAGCCTATATAAGAAGAAGGCTAGCATTTGTGAGAAGATTCTAGAGAAGTATGGACATTTCCTTAGGAAGAACCTAAATCCTTATGGATTTGCTAGGAAAGTCCTTGGAATCTTCTAGGCTTGTAAAGAATTCTAGAGAAAGCCCTTATCTTGTAAATATTAAGGACTTGTGTAATAATTAATATTTACACACTAGCCCCTAGGAGATTGGTATATAAAGGGGGGCCATTCATTTGTAATTCATCAAGCAAACAATTCAAGTTCTCTCTAATACAAAGCTTCCTTTAACAATTCTCTTGTGTTCTTTCTACCATTTTCTTAGCGATCTTGAGTGTAGTAAGGCTGACTTGGCATAGCAAGAACGTGAGCAAGTTGTGCAAGATCGTGAGTGAGTTGTCATGTGCCGCACGTGTACTTAGTTAACGACTAAGGACGTGACAACGTGGTATCAGAGCAATGGTTGCAACTAAGGGAATTGCGAGCTACGGAGAAATTAACATTGCCAACACCCAAGCCAGCGTCATCCAGGATGCTGCTGGCAAGAGCAGCCGTAGCGAAAAGAGGAATGCCACCAACAAGAGCCAGGAGGTACAACACGATATTGGGTCAAACAAAGGTCTTACATCCCAAGAACCATCTGCCACTGAGCCGAGCGAGGATGAAGTGGAGGTCTTGCCCGAGGACGTCTCGCTCGGTAAAGAGTGGGTGATGAAGATGAACGCGAAGATGGACGCCGTGGAGATCTTTGACCAACGCTTGGGGAAGGTTGAAGGCACCCTTAGCGTTCTTGAGGGGCACACTCTTGAAGAGATTGAGAGTATCCGAAATGACTTGGAGGGACGTACACAGACCGAGATGGAACTAAGTCAAACCATCACTGCCTTAGAGTGCAGACTCATGGAGGCTTTGAGTACTATCGATGATATGAAGGCAAAGATAGAGTCACTCGAGGAGCATGTCAATGCTAGCGTGACCGAGGCAGCTAGCAATGTTGTAGTGACGAGGGAGGCCAAGATCGAGGCTCCCAAACCCCTGGTGTTCAAAAGTGTTCTTGATGCACAAGAAGTGGAAAACTTCATTTGGCACTTGGAGAACTACTTCAGGCACGGAAAAGTGAGGGACGACGAGGCCCAGATTAACATTGCCATGTTGTACCTCTCAGAGACTGCCATGCTATGGTAGAGAAAGAAGATGGCTGACGTGGATAAAGGTCAATGTAATATTAGCACGTGGGTTCATTTCAAAGATGTAACGACCTGGCCGGTCGTTTTTGAAATTTATGCCCCTATCCCCCATTAACTGCTTTCCCTAAGTTCATTTCTGCTATTTTGGTTTGCCGGGACGTTCGGTATTAGGATTCGGAGTGTTTTGGGACACTTAGTCCCTAAATGAGAGTTTAAGAGTTGAAAAATGGTCCGTATTCGGAACAGTGTGAAGATGACCTGGGAATGGAAATCTGATGGTTCCGTTAGCTCCGTTAGGTGATTTCGGGGTTGGGAGCGTGTTCGGAATGTTATTTGGAGGTCCGTAGCTCATTTAGGCTTGAAATGCCGAAGTTTGGATTTTTGAAGTTTCCGGTCCGATAGTGAGTTTTTGATCCGAGGGTTGGATTTGAATTCCGGAAGTTGCTGTAGCCCAGTCATGTCATTTGGGATGTGTGTGCAAAATTTCAGGTCATTCGGACGAGGTTTGGTTAGGTTTTTGATCGAAAGCGTATTTGGTTAGAATTTGAAGTTCTTAGGCTTGAATCCTTGATTTAATCGGGTTTCTGGTGTTGTTTGAGGTGTTTTGAGGATTGGTGCAAGTTCGAATAAGGTATTAGGTGGTATTGGTGCTTTTGGTTGAGGCCCCGGGGGCCTCGGGATGATTTCGGGTGGTTAACGGGGAAATTTTCTAAGTTGTTGCAGCTGGTATGTTTTCCCTTCTGGTATTTTCGCTTCTGCGGTTTGGGAACCGCAGAAGCGGAGCCGCAGAAGCGGCTTCCTCATCGCAGAAGCGATTTTTGGCTTCCCCTCAGAGACCGCAGAAGCAGTCATCTTTCCGCGGAAGCGGAACCGCTGGAGCGGTCATGTGTCCGCAAAAGAGGAATTTTCCCCTTTAATGAGAAACCGCAGAAGCGGTTATTTTGCCGCTTAAGCGGGACCGCAGAAGCGATCCCTTGTCCGCAGAAGCGAAATGTCTGGGCAGAAATAGGAAATTTCGAGGGTTTAATTTCATAAGTTTGAAAATCAATTTTGAGCTCGGGCAAGGGCGATTCTGAGAGGATTTTGGAGAGGAGATTATTGGGCAACATTTCTATGATCCTTTCTAAATATATTCTATCATTTAGTAGTTAAATCCACCTTTTAAATTCGAATTAAGGATCAAAAATGGAAGAATTTGGGTGAAAGTTCATTGACTAAACTATTGGGTTTTGAGGGAGCATTCGACCTCCGATTTCTGAGATTTTTATATGGTTAGACTCGTGAGAGTACGAGGTTTCTGAAAATGTGAAAATTATTCGGTTCCGAGACGTTGGCCTGAGGGGCGTTTTGGTCATTTCACCTATTTTTGAGCCTTAGCTTTAATTTCAATAGTGGAATCAGTTGTTTGCAATATTATTTACGATTTGTAATTTAATTGAATAGATTTGGGCCATTTGTAGTTGGATACTCGTGGCAAGGGCATCGTTCCCTAGTTGACTTCGCACCGGTTCGAGGTAAGTGGCTTGCCTAACCTTGTGTGGGGGACTTCGTCCCTTAGGATGTGATAATTGGTAGTTGAATGCCTTGTACTGAGGTGACGAGCGCGTACTTGAGCAAATTGTTGAAACCCGGATTTTTACTTAAATACTTGATTTGGATTCTCTTTCATATTTGCCTTACTTTACTTGCTTTTATAGCCCGTGTTAGCGTAGAAGAGCATGTTTAATTGACCCAAGCTGCCTATTTGTTTAAATTGTCTTAACTGTGATTACGTGGAGCTATTAGGCCAGTATTATTTGATGCCTTGTATTGTTGTACTTAAATTTCTGAATAATTCGTTGATGTTGGTTGCGCATTTATATTGGGACTACGGATGCGAATTCCAGGAGTTCCCCCTTGATTGTTTAATTTGGGACTACGGGTTTGATTCCCGGGAGATCCCCCTGTACTTTTATTTTGGGACTACGGGACGGTATCCCGGGAGTTTCCCCTGCACTTTTATTTTGGGACTACGGGACGGTATCCTGGGAGATCCCCCTGCACACTGATGATTGGATTACGGGACGGTATCCCGGGAGATCTTTTGATATCGATATGAGATTTGGACTACGGGACGATATCCCGGAAGTTCCATTGGACAGTTGAAAAAGGGCTACAGGACGGTATCCTGGGAGACCCCCGTCGGTATTCTTGTAATTTTGCTGTATTTACTCTATGTTTCTGTTTTGTCTTGCAGTTCTATATTTCATTGATCTGTCTTATCACATCGCTGTGTTCATTAGTTTTCTTCAGACTTCGATACTGTTAATATCTTACTATTTTATTGTTTCTGTCTCAGTAGGGCCCTGACCTTTTCCTCGTCACTATCCAACCGAGGTTAGGCTTGGCACTTACTGAGTACCGCTGTGGTGTACTCACGCCTCATATTGGGGACTTGAGGTATACATCTGCTACGTCCGCATATCTGCAAAGTCTCCTTCTCATTTTATCCATAGTTGTTAGATGTTTTTTCGATCCCTCTTTGTATTAGACTATTCTGGTGACTAGAGCAGTGTATGATTTCTTATAGCCTGTGTTGCCCGTGGGTTTCCGGGTCATGGAGGTTATTTCAGTATTTTGTATTAAAGTGTATGTGCCAGGCGGCAACTGTATACCTTACTCATGTTATTTAGCTTGGAATATAAATTTCGCAAATGTTGTTACTTCCGCAATGTGTTAGGCTTACCTAGTCGTGAAGACTAGGTGCTGTCATGACGTGTTCACAATTGGTGAACTAGGGTCGTGACAAGTTGGTATCAGAGCTCTAGGTTCATAGGAGTCACGGAACATAGGCCGGTTTATTAGAGTCTCGCTAATCAGTACCGAGACGTCTGTACTTATCTACGAGAGGCTATGTAACTGTTTAGGAAAAATCTTCACTTCATTTGGATTCCTTGTCGTGCGATATTTTTGACATCAATTCTAAACTTCTGTCTTCTATTCTCTCACAGATGGTGAGGACAC
>NW_017674981.1:22806-73472 GCF_001879085.1 Nicotiana attenuata
GGTGTTTTGAGGATTGGTGCAAGTTCGAATAAGGTATTAGGTGGTAATGGTGCTTTTGGTTGAGGCCCCGGGGGCCTCGGGATGATTTCGGGTGGTTAACGGGGAAATTTTCTAAGTTGTTGCAGCTGGTATGTTTTCCCTTCTGGTATTTTCGCTTCTGCGGTTTGGGAACAGCAGAAGTGGAGCCGCAGAAGAGGCTTCCTCATCGCAGAAGCGATTTTTGGCTTCCCCTCAGAGACCGCAGAAGCGGTCATCTTTCCGCAGAAGCGGAACCGCTGGAGCGGTCATGTGTCCGCAAAAGCGGAATTTCCCCCTTTAATGAGAAACCGTAGAAGCGGTTATTTTGCCGCTTAAGCGGGACCGCAGAAGCGGTCCCTTGTCCGCAGAAGCGGAAATGTCTGGGCAGAAACAGGAAATTTCGAGGGTTTAATTTCATAAGTTTGAAAATCAATTTTGAGCTCGGGCAAGGGCGATTCTGAGAGGATTTTGGAGAGGAGATTATTGGGTAACATTTCTATGATCCTTTCTAATTATATTCTATCATTTAGTAGTTAAATCCACCTTTTAAATTCGAATTAAGGATCAAAAATGGAATAATTTGGGTGAAAGTTCATTGACTAAACTATTGGGTTTGGAGGGAGCATTCGACCTCCTATTTTTGAGATTTTTATATGGTTAGACTCGTGAGAGTACGAGGTTTCTGAAAATGTGAAAATTATTCGGTTCCGAGACGTTGGCCTGAGAGGCATTTTGGTCATTTCACCTATTTTCGCGCCATTGCTTTAATTTCAATAGTGGAATCAGTTGTTTGCAATATTATTTACGATTTGTAATTTAATTGAATAGATTTGGGCCATTTGGAGTCGGATACTCGTGGCAAGGGCATCGTTCCATAGTTGACTTCGCACCGGTTCGAGGTAAGTGGCTTGCCTAACCTTGTGTGGGGGACTTCGTCCCTTAGGATGTGATAATTGGTAATTGAATGCCTTGTACGTGAGGTGACGAGCGCGTACTTGAGCAAATTGTTGAAACCCGAATTTTTACTTAAATACTTGATTTGGATTCTCTTTCATATTTGCCTTACTTTACTTGCTTTTATAGCCTGTGTTAGCGTAGAAGAGCATGTTTAATTGACCCAAGCTGCCTATTTGATTAAATTGTCTTAGCTGTGATTACGTGGAGCATGTTAGGCCAGTATTATTTGACGCCTTGTATTGTTGTACTTAAATTTCTGAATAATTCGTTGATGTTGGTTGCGCATTTATATTGGGACTACGGATCCGGATTCCGGGAGTTCCCCCTTGATTGTTTACTTTGGCACTACGGGTTTGATTCCCGGGAGATCCCCCTGTACTTTTATTTTGGGACTATGGGACGGTATCTCGGGAGTTTTGCCTTGTACTTTTATTTTGGGACTATGGGACGGTATCCCGGGAGTTTCACCTGTACTTTTATTTTGGGACTACGGGACGGTATCCCGGGAGTTTCCCCTGCACTTTTATTTTGGGACTACGGGACGGTATCCCGGGAGATCCCCCTGCACACTGATGATTGGATTACGGGATGGTATCCCGGGAGATCTTTTGGTACCGATATGAGATTTGGACTACAGGACGGTATCCCGGAAGTTCCATTGGACAGTTGAAAAAGGGCTACAGGACGGTATCCTGGGAGACCCCCGTCGGTATTCTTGTAATTTTGCTGTATTTACTCTGTGTTTCTGTTTTGTCTTGCAGTTCTATATTTCATTGATCTGTCTTATCACATCGCTGTGTTCATTAGTTTTCTTCAGACTTCGATACTGTTAATATCTTACTATTTTATTGTTTCTGTCTCAGTAGGGCCCTGACCTTTTCCTTGTCACTACCCAACCGAGGTTAGGCTTGGCACTTACTGAGTACCGCTATGGTGTACTCACGCCTCTTCTGCACATGTTTTTCATGTGCAGATCCAGGTGCTTCTGAGCAGGCGTACCGCCAGTAGCTGTTAGGGAGCGTATTGGGGACTTGAGGTATACATCTGTTACGTCCGCAGATCCGCAAAGTCTCCTTCTCATTTTATCCATAGTTGTTAGATGTTATTTCGATCCCTCTTTGTATTAGACTATTTTGGTGACTAGAGCAGTGTAAGATTTCTTATAGCCTGTGTTGCCCGTGGGTTTCCGTGTCTTGGAGGTTATTTCAGTATTTTGTAGTAAAGTGTATGTGCCAGGCGGCAACTGTATACCTTACTCATGTTATTTAGCTTCGAATATAAATTTCGCAAATGTTGTTACTTCCGCAATGTGTTAGGCTTACCTAGTCATGAAGACTAGGTGCCGTCATGACGTGTTCACAATTGGTGAACTAGGGTCGTGACAAAAGCCGAGTTCAAGTGAAAGTTCTTTCCAAATAATGTCTTGTACGAGGCAAGGCGCAAGCTCAGGGAGTTGAAGCAAACAGGGAGCACACGTGACTACGCTTCAACTCCCAACCTGACCAATGATGACTTGTTATTCCACTTCATGGACGGGTTGCAAAATTGGGCTAAACAAGAGTTACAACATTGGCAAGTCACGGATATAGACCAAGCCATAGTGAAGGCTGAATCATTGATGGATTTTAGGCATGACAAGCACGACAAAGGCAAAGGCAAGGAGTTAAAGGTTAGCTATGTCAAAGGTGGGGGAGACCATGGCAAAGGCAAGGAGATACAACAACAATACTCCAAGACTCAAGATTCCAAAAAGTCGAGTGGCCGTCAGGGCTATGCCAAGAAGAAGGCACAGGCCAAGAAGAAGGGATGCTATATATGCGGAGGCCCACACAGCTTCAGGAATTGTCCCGACCTAAAGAGCCTCAGTGCCATAGTTTGTGAATGAGAGGATCAGCTGCAAGGAGAGAGTTCGGTAATCGCACAGTTGGGTATGATCGGATTATGTGGTGCTGTCACAAAGCAAGCTATCCAACCTAGCTAGAATGGTAATCAGTACGTTGATCTCACCATCAACAACAAGCCCGCTTGGGCAATGGTGGATACAGGAGCAACTCATAATTTCTTAATTGAGGTTGCCGCTAAGAGACTAGAATTGAAGCTTGCTCCAACCAACTCTCGCGTCAAGACCGCGAATGTCGAGTACTTTCCCAAGGTGGATCTTTGAAAGGGCTACTACCAGGTCGCATTGCAGAAGGAGATGAGCCAAAAACAACATGTGTGACGAGATATGGAGCCTTTGAGTGGTTGGTGATGCCCTTCGGCTTGACCAATGCACCGACCACATTTTGCACCCTTATAAACAAGATTTTCTATCCCTACCTTGATCAGTTCATGGTAGTCTAGCTAGACCACATAGTCATCTACAACAACACCTTGGAGGAGCACATGGAGCACTTAAGGAAGGTTTTCCAAGTCTTACGGGAGAACGAGTTATACATCAAGAGGGAGAAATGTGAGTTTGCACAATCAAAGGTGCACTTCTTGGGCCATGTCATTAGCAATGGCGAGCGACGCTTGGACGAGGCTAAGGTACGTGTTATCCAGAAGTGGGAGGCGCCTACAAAGGTAACTGAGTTGAGATCCTTCCTTAGCCTTGTTAACTACTATCGTCGGTTCATTAGTGGCTACTCAGCCAAGGCCGCACCATTGACTGAATTGCTAAAGAAGAATGAGCCATGGGTTTGGACGGAGCATTGTCAAAAGGGATTTGAAGGCCTTAAGGCAGCTGTAATGGAGGAGCCAGTCTTGGCATTACCTCACTTTACCAAGACATTTGAGGTGCACACAGATGCCTCAGACTTCTCCATTGGGGGTGTCCTGATATAGGATAAGCATCCCATAGCGTTTGAGAGCCGCAAGCTAAATGAGACGGAGTGACGTTACACGGTGCAAGAGAAGTAAATAACTGCCATTGTGCACTGCCTTCGTACATGGCGACATTATCTGCTCGGGTCGAGGTTCGTGGTCAACACCGACAATGTGACTACTAGCTACTTTTAGACATTAAAGAAGCTCACCCCAAAACAGGCTAGGTGTCAGGATTTCTTAGCCGAGTTTGATTATGTGCTGGAGTACAAGCTGGGCAAAGGTAACATTGTAGCTGATGCCTTGAGCCGGAAAGCCGACCTTGCTGCAATCACTTCAACAAGATGGGACATTCGTGAGGCTATAAAAGAAGGCATGCAACATGATCCAACGGCCAAACAGCTTATTGAGTTAGTCAACCAGGGCAATACGAGATGTTTTTAGGTCGACAACGGCCTACTGCTTACCACAGGTTGGCGGGTCTACGTGCCTAAGTTTGGAGACATTAGACAGTGGATCATAAGGGAGAGTTATGACACAATGTGGGCTGGTCATCTAGGCCAACGTCGAACTAGGGCCTTGGTTGAGTCAGTATACTATTGGCCACGCATGCGACATGACATAGAGTGTTATGTGCAGACTTGTCTTGTCTGTCAATAGGACAAGGTTGAGCAACAACAACCCGGAGGACTTTTGGAGCCACTACCAGTTGTAGAGCGTCCATGGGAGAGCGTGACTATGGACTTTATCACTTACCTACCGAAGTCCGACGGTTATGGTACTATTATGGTGGTCGTGGATAGATTTCCCAAACATGCCACATTCATGCCCGCCTCACCAGGTTGCACTGCCAAGGAAGCCGCCAAGCTATTCTTTATGAACGTGGTGAAGTATTGGGACTTACCAAGGCATATTATTAGTGATCGAGACCCCCGTTTTACTGGAAACTTTTGGAGAGAGTTGTTCGACATACTTGGCACAGAACTGCACTTTTCCACTAGTTTCCACCCACAGACAGATGGACAAATGGAACGGGTCAATGCCTTACTAGAATGCTACTTGAGGCACTATGTAAGCACGCATCAGAAAGATTGGGCAAAGCTCCTAGATATTGCCTAATTCTCTTATTACTTGCAGTGGAGTGAGTCCACGGGGCGAACACCATTTGAGCTAGCCACAAGCCAACAGCCACAAACTCCACATTCATTACCAGCTGCGTTCGAGGGAAAGAGTTTGGGGGCTAATCATATGGCCAAACGATGGGAGGAGCAGCTTGACACTGCTAAGTCCTACTTGGATAGGGCAGCTAAGAAGATGAAGAAGTTCGCGGATCGTAAGCATCGTTCCATGGATTATAGAGTTAGGAACATGGTCATGGTGAAGTTTAACCCAAGACAGTTAAAGTCACTACGGGGCATGCATCAGAATTTGATTCGCAAGTATGCGGGGCCATATAAGATCGTCGCCAAGGTAGGAAAGATCTCATACAAGCTTGGCATGCCATCGTATATGAAGATATACCCTGTCTTCCATGCCAGCATGCTTAAGCCATATCATGAAGAAAGATGATCCGAGTAGGGGCCAATCAAGTCGAGCACCTATGACTATCACCGCCTCGCATGATCGAGGAATTGAAGCTATTATGGATTATCAGGCCAGGCGAAAACAAGGGGCAAAAAGCCACCGCTATGTTCCTCGTCCATTGGAAGGGGCAATCACCGAAAGAGGCCACATGGGAACGATATGAAGACTTATGGCCATTCAAAGATAAGATTCGAGAGTTTATGCAGTAGCATTGCGCCGCAGTCGTCGCAATATAGGTGGGGGAGAGTATGATGATCCGCCACGTCATCATGCCACATAGGCACCATTTGGAATATATTAATGCCATGTGGAAACTTACATAAGAAGAAGGCTAGCATTTGTGAGAAGATTCTAGAGAAGTACGGACATTTTCTTAGGAAGAACCTAGATCCTTATGGATTTGCTAGGGAAGTCCTTGGAATCTTCTAGGCTTGTAGAGAATTCTAGAGAAAGCCCTTATCTTGTAAATATTAAGGACTTGTATAATAATTAATATTTACACACTAGCCCCTAGGAGACTAGTATATAAAGGGGGGCCATTCATTTGTAATTCATCAAGCAAACAATTCAAGTTCTCTCTAATACAAAGCTTCCTTTAACAATTCTCTTGTGTTCTTTCTACCATTCTCTTAGCGATCTAGAGTGTAGTAAGGCTGACTTGGCATAGCAAGAACGTGAGCAAGTTGTGCAAGATCGTGAGTGAGTTGTCAAGTACCGCACGTGTACTTAGTTAATGACTAAGGACGTGACAAGTGGGCAATAAAAGTGAATGGATGAAGTAAGAGGATGCGTATAGAGCGAGAAAAACACTGACTTATGGGTTTCTCACTTAGTTAAATCCACTTTTTATCTCCATAAGTTCTCCGAGCATTGAATTGAAAAAATAGGACATGTTTCTCAATCTATAACTTGAGATCGAATTTCTTTCTAAATTTGTGTTAATATTATCAATAGTTTTAAATTAATTATTACATATATACATTTGAGTTTCCAGTGTGCCACACATTTGCTAATTTCTGTATTTAAAAAAGTTCGTACAGAGGGGAATTGGCATCCTCCACCTTCCCAAAATTTCAAATTTTGTGATAAATCAGATTATCATCAAACTAAGGAAATTTGTTTAACTTTATGAGAACTTTTTGAATACATTTTGCAAAAAGTCTGGGAATTTTTATTGGGCTAGATAAGAATACTACCAAATGATTAAATTCTTTTCCCAATAAAAATTTATATATTTTAAAAAAAGGAACCTTAATCTTAATCACCAAAATAAATTCAAATTAGGAATTCTGAAAAGAGTAGTCAACTAGTGGGATTTGGAAGGGGTAGCTAGAAAAAATCTATTAACAAAAAAATGCCTTAATCACCGTTAAAAAAAAGTTGTCGCATGTTTCACTCAAATTTAGAAGTACACATAACCCACTATAAAATTGTTCAAAAATTGTCGAATGTACGACTAAACAAACAAGGATTTCCTATGCCAGAATGTTAATTGAAGTCAATGTATCAAAACCACTCCCTGACACAATTGTGGTTATGGAGCCAAATGGGAAGAAATTTCAGCAGGAGGTGGTGTTTGAATGGAAGCCTCAGTTCTGCCCTCAGTGTTTAACTATAGGGCACGTTTGTATGAAGCAACCTGAGCAACAAGGAAGACAAATGCAAAATAGAAGAAGAGAAGAGCAGAAAAAAGTGATCCAGGAATGGAAACCTAAAGATGTTCCCTCAAAGAGCCAATTGACAGATACACAACAATCAACTCTGGTTGCAATCAATCAACACAAAGATGGTATGAACAAACTGCAGCAAATGGATAAAGGAACACACAACACAGATACAACACCTGTGGAAGGGTCAAAGAATGCATCTAAAGGCAAGGAGCTACCTAGTCCAGAGCCGAACTTGATTAATTTCCCACAATTGAGTGCTGTCATGTTGAGTAATGCAAAAAATAGGAAGACTGGAGCAACACAAAGGGAGGTACAGAGAATGAGACAAGTAGAACCACCTGAACCAGGTGGACCTATCACTGCTCAATGACCTGGTTGATATGGAACATTAGGGGTGTGAATAAAGTGTATAAACAAAAAGAGTTGAGAAAACATATAAGGAAAAAAAATATTAAACTTCTGGGGCTGCTGGAAACCAGGGTTAAACATCACAGGTGGTCAAAAATAACTTCAAATATTGCACCAAACTAGGGGATAGTGAACAATTACTCTGCTGCAGCAAATGGGAGAATTTGGGTGATGTGGGATCAAGGAGAATATAGTATAAATACCCTGAAGGTGGAGGCTCAGTTGATACACTGTGAAGTTAGAGATACTGCTTATAAAATTCAATGTGTTCTAACCATTGTATATGGCTTTAACACTGTAGAAGAAAGAAGAAGTCTATGGTCAAGTTTGCAAGATATATCAAGCAACACTAACTGTCCTTGGTTAGTTTGTGGAGACTTTAATGCAATCTTAACTACTGCAGATAGAAGAAGCTGCCATCCGGTGACTTTTAATGAGGTTAAAGAGTTTGCAGATTGTATAAATTACTCTTTACTAAATGAACTACAATGGAAAGGGGACTATTATACCTGGACAAATAAACAACAGGCAGCGAAAGAGTCAGTAGCAAAATAGACAGGGGTTTTGGTAATCATGACTGGATGATGAAATGGGGTCATATAGTGTTAGAATATGATTTGCCTAACATATCTGATCATGCACCTATGCTGTTGACATTGCACACTATGAACCAAAAGATCAGAGTTCCCTTCAGGTTCTTCAATATATGGGGAGAGCATGCACAATTTCTGGAAATAATGGAGGCACATTGGAAGAAACAATTGAATAATGATCCTATACAGAATGTTTGGAACAAGCTAAAGGCAATGAGATCAGCTTTTAGGCAATTGAATCAAAAGGAGTTTCAGGCAACTACAGAGAAAATTGACAGGGCAAGAGAAGAACTTCAAAAAGTTCAAGCAGCAATGGGAGCAAACTATGATGATACTCTAGTGACAAAGGAGAAAGAAGCCCTAATGCAGTTAGAGAAATGGAATCTGGTTGAAGAAGTATCTAAAGCAGAAGTCTAGAGCTCAATGGATACAATTAGGGGATTCAAACTCTAAATATTTTGCTGCAGTCATGAAAGAAAGAAGTCATAGGAAGCAAATCAGAGACCTCAAGTCTTTACAAGATGGTCATCTGGTATCTGAACCTAATGAGTTGAAAGAAGAAATTGTGACCTTTTATAAAGGATTGATGGGAACCTCAAATTGCTATCTCAAAGATGTCAATAAGATTACAATGAGTAAGGGACCTAAGCTTAATCATGATCAACAGGTGTTGCTGTGTGCTCCAGTTACTGACCAGGAGATAGCTGATGGACTAGAAGCAATTGGAAATGATAAGTCCCCTGGGGTAGATGGATATAATGCCTACTTCTACAAAAAGGCATGGAAAATTGTTGGTCCTGAGATCACAACAGCAGTAAAGAGATTCTTTGAAAGCAACAAGATGAATAGAGCTATTAATTGTACTTCTGTCACTTTGATACCCAAGAATGATCATCCCGAGACTGTGAAAGAGTACAGGCCAATTGCTTGCTGGATTGTGTTATACAAAATCATCTCCAAAGTCCTTGCATCAAGACTCCAAAAAGTCATTGCTTCAATTGTGTGTGAGGTGCAGACAGGATTCATCCCAGGAAGGAAAATTTCTGATAACATATTTCTTGCTCAAGAATTGGTGAAAGCCTATACAAGGAAAACTGTATCTCCTAGATGCATGATAAAAATAGACCTCCAAAAGGCCTATGATTCTGTGGAATGGGTGTACCTGGAGCAAGTCCTAGATGAGCTAAACTTTCCTAGAAAATTTACTGGATGGATCATGGAGTGTGTGAAAACTGTCAATTATTCAATTATGGTAAATGGAGAACCTACAGCTCCTTTCAATGCAGCCAAAGGACTCAGGCAGGGAGATCTAATCTCCCCATTCCTCTTTGCAATTTCCATGGAATACCTCAATAGGAATCTCAATGATGTGAAAGAAATCCAAGAATTCAAGTACCACCCAAAGTGCTCTAAACTATATTTGGCTCACTTGTCTTTTGCAGATGATTTGTTATTATTTTCTAGAGGTGATGTTAAATCAGTGACTACCCTTCATAGACGCTTCCAAGATTTCTCAGATGCTTCAGGCCTCCAAGCCAACAAAGAGAAAAGCTCCATTTATTTTGGAGGGATGACTCAAGAGGTGCAGGAACAAATCCTAAGTTTTCTAGGATTCCCTAAAGGAGAACTCCCCTTCAGATATCTGGGAATTCCTTTAGCAACAAAAAAGATCTCCTTAATCTAGTGGCAACCATTGATTACCAGGATGGTGGCTAAAATCACCTCTTGGACTGCTAAGAAGCTGTCATATGCAGGTAGAGCCCAACTAATCCAGACTGTCCTCTTTGGTATTCAAGCTTACTGGGCACAACTGTTTGTTATACCCTCGAAAGTGATAAATACAATTGAAGCCTACTGTCGAAGCTACTTGTGGTTGGGCACAAATACAATCACTAGGAAGGCTTTAATTGCTTGGGAGAAGGTCTGTACTCCAAAATCAATGGGTGGTCTAGGCTTGATGAACATGAGAGTATGGAATAAAGCTGCAATAAGTAAAGCTAGTTGGGATATAGAACACAAAAGTGATAGGCTATGGATTAGATGGCTACATGCATACTATATCAAGAACCAACATTTTGCTCAAATGGCTATCCCTCAACAAGCTGGATGGATGGTAAAGAAGTTGTTTGAGGCAAAAAGCTCATTGCTACTGATACAAGTCAACAATGCAGGGAGTGTAATCAAGCAGATCTATTATCAGTTACTGGGAAACAATGCAAAAATATCATGGAAAACACTAAGGTTTGGCAATAATGCTCGACCAAAAGCACAATTCATAGTATGGTTGCAAATGCAGGGCAGGCTTCTAACTGTAGATAGAATTGCTTCCTGGGGTGTAAGTGTGGATCATGAATGCAAGTTGTGCAACAACCAAAATAAAACAAGAGACCATCTCTTCGTGGAGTGTCCTTATTCTATCAAAGTCTGGGAGGGGGTACTAAAATGGATGCAAGTCCCAAGCTTCAGAACAACACAATGGGAACTAATTGGAAAGTGGATCATCCAAAGAACAAAAGGTAAATCGCAGCAAGCCCAGATATTCAAGATGGCCTATACAGAATGGGTGCATGCAATATGGATTGAAAGAAATCAACGGAGATTCGAAATGAGATCAAGGAAGGCAGAACAATTAGTGAAGGAAATAGCATACGTGTGTAATATCCGAGCTCCTACTAGAATTAAAGAAAAGGTTCAACAATTTTGTATTTGTTAGCCTAGTAGAAATAGTTTCTTTTCAGTCCTATAGTTAGATAGCAGACTGGGTTGTAGTCGTGCTATGGCTCTTTACGTGTAAATATTCTGGTAATTAATAAAAAAATTTAATTACCAAAAAAAAAAATTGTTCTAAAAAGATATAAGTGCCAAATGCGTAACAAATAAATGGCCGACGTTAATAGTTTCTCATTTAGTGTTAAATACCGCAATACCACAACGCATAAAACGAATTATTTTGGTGATTCTGATGACCTAAAAGGTCATCTTACCTTTTAGAACTCAATCACGTATTCCAAGGCATTCAAAACCTTATTTTATTCCTCCACAATTTGCGTGCGCAGTCCGGGTGTATTTCCGGAAAGCTTTTATGTTGATAATTGATGAAATAATAATTTTTGGCCTAAAAAGCTAATTTTAGTTGACTTCGGTCAACGTTTTGAGTAAACAAACTTTGACGGTCTCAACGGGTCCGTAGTAAAATATGGGGCCTGGGCGTATGCCCAGAATCGGATTCGGAGGTCCCTAGCTCGAGTAATGAATTTTTGTTAAAAATTGTAAGCTTGAAAATCTAATGGTATAAAGAATTTGATTAATGTTTGATCTTGTTGGTATCGGGCTCGTATTTTGGTTTCGGAGCCCGGTATATGTTCAATATAATATTTAAGTCATGTCTGTAAAATTTGGTTAAAACGGAGTTGATTTGACGTGATTCGAGCGTCCGGTTGTGAAAATAGGGATTTCGAAGTGTTCTTGAGAATTTCATGTGATTCGGTGCAAAGTTTGTAGTTCTAGGTGTTATATTGGCGATTTAATCGCATGAGCAAGTTCGTATGATGTTATAAGACTTGTGTGTATGTTTGGTTTAGAGCCCGGAGGGCTCGGGTGAGTTTCGGATAGGCTACGGGGTGTTTTGGAACTTAGAAAATTTTGCTGGTATAGTTGAACTTGTTGCAGACCTCTTATCTCGCATTTGCGAGATCAGGCATCGCAATTGCGAACCCTGCAGGTTCCGCATTTGCGAGGCTTTCATCGCAAATGCGAATAAAAGCTGGGACAGTAGTTCTCGCATTTGCGAGGTGACCTTCGCAATTGCAAAGGGAGTGGGAGGGGTAAAGATCGCAAATGCGATCTTTACTCGCATTTGCGAGGTTCAGTGATCGCAATTGCGACACTTTCCTCGCATTTGTGAAGGCAGCAGGACTATGAAGCACTTCGCAATTACGATATCTCCATCGCATTTGCGATGCTTAGGTCGCAAATGCCACATCTGCAGCTATGTAAAAGGGACTTAGAAGGGATTTTTGATTCATTTCCCGGATTTTCAAAACCTAAACCTTAAGAGGCGCTTTTTCAAAGATCATTTCTTCCCCAAATCATAGGTATGTGATTCTTAACCCATTTCTTTCAATCTTTCACCTCTTTTAACAAGATTTCAACCTAGAATCTAGGATTTTCATGGTGGAATTGGGGATTTTTGGGTAGAAGCTAGGGATTTCAAAATTTGGGGATTTAGACCTCAAATTGAGGTCGGATTCCAAAATCAATTGTATATCCGGGCTCGGGGGTGAATGGGTAATCACGTTTTGGTCCGAATTTCGGGTTTTGACCAAGCGGGCCTGGGTGTTGACTTTTGTTGACTTTTTCAAAAATGGCCTAAATTGAATTCTTTGCTATCATGGGTAGTTCCTAAGGCTTAAATAGAATTATTTGGTTGGTAATTTGCTAGATTCTATTGGTCCAGAGGTTTGTGTGACGGGAAAAGCGATGTTTGAGCTTTGAGTTTGGCCGAAGGAGCGAGGTAAGTGTTGTGGCTAACCTTAGCTTGAGGGATTAGGTATTATTCGCTTACTTGTTACGTGTCTGGATGTTGAGTACAAAGTATAGGTGAGGTGACGAGTATCTATACGCTGATGTCGAGTCATAGCATGTGAGTAAGTCTTATTCTTGTAAAAGTTGTTTTTTTATCATATTGTTCATGTGTAGACTAGTTATTCGATGTGTTAAGATGTTTCTTATCATATTTTTATTGAAGTTGGTATTGATGGGGTTTTTACCGAGAGTTGAGATTGGTATTGTGAACTATGTGTTGAAGTAAGACTGGTTATTGCCATATCTATCTCCCTATTATTGTTGTCTCTGTTTTGGTGAGGTAGAGTGATAAAGCACGAAGGGTGATGTCGTGCACGTTTCTATTACTTATGTGGTGAGGAAGTGTGACAAAGCACGAAGGGTGATGCCGTGCAGATTTATATTATTCATATGGTGAGGTTGAGTGGTAAAGAATGAAGGTTAATGTCGTGCACGTTTCTATTATGGATTATCTGGTGAGGTTGAGAGTAAAAGCACAAAGGGTGATGTCGTGTATTTTCTGTTTACTGTGTTTACTTGTTATTACCGGTTCAAGGTGTACTAGTTGTTTAAATTCTTCTACTGCTTTAATTCTTTATTCTGGTACCCCTTTAGCATGTTTCCCCTCCCGTTAATATCTGCTTAGCTTCTATTAATGTTTATTTTTGTTAGCATATTGTTTAACTGCACGGGTTTAAGCATGTTCCTTGTCCTAGCCTCGTCACTACTTCGCCGATGTTAGGCTCGGCACTTACCAGTACATGGGGTCAGTTGTACAGATACTGCACTCTGCACTTCCTGTGTAGATTCCGGTACTGGATCGTATTTACCCGAGTTGAGTTGCTGTTTTCAATCCTTCAGGAGACCCAAGGTAGATCTGCCGGCATTCGAAGACCCTGGAGTCCCCTTTCAGTTATTCCAGTTTACTATTTTTTTAATTCAAAGACAGATGTATTTTCTTTCAGCCAGTATTTGTAGTGACTCATAGAAGTTCGTGAATTGTGACACCGGTTTCTGGGTAGTTGTGTATAAGTACTTGGGTTATTATGATATTCTGCACTCTTTTAATCTGTTTTGGTTGAATGGCTGTTATTTACTTATTTGGTCAAGGGTTAGCGTATTAAATCTTTAACTGTTGTTGCCTAGCATCCAAAAAGTTAGGCGATATCACGGTCCCAACGGTAGAAAACCCGGGTCGTGACAAGTTGGTATCAGAGCACTAGGTTGCCTAGGTCTCACAATTCACGAACAAGCTAGGTAGAGTCTGAGGGATCGGCACATAGACGTCTGTGCTTATCCCCAGAGGCTACAGAGTTTAGGAACAATTTCACTTCTATTCTTCTCTGTCGTGCGATTTGATTTCCTAATGCTAATTGAACTCTCTACTCTTGATCTTTCACAGATGGCGAGAACACGTACCGCTTCTTAAGCCAAGCAGCAGCCAGAGCCCCAGTGGCAGCTTTTACGAGGGGCAGAGGATGAGGACGAGGCTGAGGCCGTGCTAGAGGGCGAGGCAAGGGTAGGGCTCAGCCCAGAGCTTGAGCAGTAGCACCAGGGGCGGAGCCTCGGGTAGAGTTTGATGAGGAGGCTCCATCCCAGACCGTTCCAGTAGGGCTAACTCAAGTTCCAGAGGGGTTCATTGCCACCCCGGTACTTCAGGATGCTTTCGTTCGTCTAATGGACCTTATGGAGAGTGTCGCACAGGCCGACACATTTCCTGTAGCGCCAGCCGTCTCTTAGGCTGGGGGAGGACCCCAGACTCCCGCTACTCACACTCCGGAGCAAATGGCTCCCCAGTTTCAGACTCCAGCCGCTCAGTCAGTTGGGGTAGTTCCATCGGGTGTTGCAGCATAGACCGGCGATGGATCAGCTATGTCTTCTGAGGCTTTGTGGAGATTGGATAGGTTTAGCAAGCTTTCCACCACCCACTATAGCGGTACATCTTCAGAGGACCCCTATGACTATCTGGACAGTCATCATGAGGTGTTACATAACATGAGGATAGTGGACACCAATGGGGTCGACTTTGCTGCCTTCCGTCTATCAAGTTCCGCCAAGAAATGGTGGAGGGATTTTTGTTTGGCCAGACCAGGTGGGTCGCCTGCTTTGACTTGGGACAAGTTCTCCCAGCTATTTCTCGACAAGTTCCTGCCTGTTACATTAAGAGATGACTATCGTAGGCAATTCGAGCATCTCCAGCAGGGAAGCATGTCCGTTACTCAGTACGAGACCCGCTTTATTGATTTGGCCCATCTCTCTTCTTATACCCCCCACCGAGAGAGAGACGGTGAGGAGGTTTATTGAGGGACTCGCTCAGCCTATCAGATTGCAGATGGCTAAGGAGACAGGGAGCGAGATTTCTTTCCAGGATGCAGCCAATGTGGCCTGACAAGTTGAGATGGTTTTAGCTCAGGGGAGTGGTCAGGGGTCTGATAAGAGGCCTCGTCACTCCATGGATTCAGTGGGACCTCATCTGGGGGCCGGTGTACTTTTGGAAGAAGCCATTCTCCCAGGCCGTTTCATTCAGCACTTCAGGCTTCTCACGGTGCTTCAAGTGGCCGAGGCTCTCATATACAGTATTCAGATCAGCTAGCCTATAATGCACCACCAGCTCCTATCAGTGCACCTCCGCTCCAAAGTTTTCAAGGTGGTTACTTAGGCCGCCATGGTCAATTTTAGGGTCATCAGCCACAACATCCAAGATCTTATTATATTTGGGGCGATCCGAGGCACATTGCTAGGTATTGCCCTCGAGCATCGAGCATCGAGCAGTTCTCAGCAACAAGGTTCTTGTGCCATGGTCCCAGCACCGGGTGTTCCACCGCCCGCTCAGCCAGCTAGAGGTAGGGGTCAGACAGCTAGAGGTGGAGGCCGAGGTATTAGAGGTGGAGGTCAGGCCGCTAGAGGTGGAGGCCAGCCAGACAAGGCGAGTCCTCGAGATGCAGTTCAGAGTGGTGGGGCCCAGCCCCGATGCTATGCTTTTCTAGCCAGGCCAGAGGCTGAGTCATCTGACGCGGTTATCACAGGTACGATTTCAGTTTGTAGTAGGGAGGCCTCAGTATTATTTGATCCGGGATCTACTTATTAATATGTATCATCTTATTTTGCTTCATATTTGGTTGTGCCTCGTGATTCTTTAGCTGCTCCCGTTTATGTGTCCACATCGGTGGGGGATTCTATTAATGTAGGTCATGTCTATCGTTCGTGTGTGGTCATTATTGAGGGTCTTAAGACTTGTGTAGATCTCCTACTTCTCAATATGGTTGCCTTTGATGTCATTTTAGGGATGGATTGGTTATCACCATATCATGCTATATTGGACTGTCACGCCAAGACCGTGACCATAGCTTTGCCGGGGTTGCCTCGATTGGAGTGTAGAGGGACTCCTAGGCATTCTACCAGTAGGGTTATTTTTTATATGAAGGCTCGGCGCATGGTCGAGAAGGGTTGTCTAACTTATTTGGCTTATGTCCGCAATTCTAATGGGTGTTCAATCCCTATCTGGATTCCTTTGTGATTGTTCTTATTGATGATATCTTGATCTACTCCCACAGCCGAGCGGAGCACAAGTAGCATCTTCGGATCGTTCTTCAGACTCTAAGAGACAACCATTTATATGCTATGTTTTCGAAATGTGAGTTTTGGTTGAGTTCGGTTGCTTTCTTGGGTCACGTTGTATCAGTAGAGGGTATTCAGGTGGATCCTAAGAAGATTGAGGCTGTTTAGAATTGGCCTAGACTTACATCAGCTATAGAGATCCGGAGTTCTTGGGTTTGGCGGGTTATTACCGTCGATTTGTGGAGGAGTTTTTATCTATAGCAGCCCCGATGACCAGTTTGACCCAGAAGGGTGCGCCGTTCAGATGGTCGGACGAGTGTGAGGCAAGCTTTCAGAAGCTCAATACACCTTTGACTACAGCGCCGGTGTTGGTGTTACCCACAGGTTTAGGGCCCTATACAGTATATTGTGACGCAACTCGTATTGGACTTGGTGCGAAATTGATGCAGGGTGGCAAGTTTATTCCATATGCTTCACGGTAGCTGAAGATTCACGAGAAGAATTATCCAGTTCATGACTTGGAGCTGGCAACCATTGTTCACGCGCTGAAGATTTGGAGACACTATCTATATGGCGTGTCGTGTAAGGTGTTCATGAATCATAAGAGTTTGCAGTAATTGTTCAAGCAAAAGCAGCTCAATTTGAGGTAGAGGAGGTGGTTGGAGCTGTTGAAAGACTATAATATCACCATCTTGTATCATCCCGGGAAGGCCAATGTGGTGGTCGATGCTTTGAGTAGGAAGTCAGGTAGTATGGGAAGTCTTGCGTACATTCCAATCGGTGAGAGACCGCTTGCATTAGATGTTCATGCCTTAGCCAATCAATTCGTGAGGTTGGATGTTTCTGAGCCCAGTCGTGTTTTAGCTTGCATAGTCGCTCGGTCTTCCTTGTTTAAGTGCATCAGGGAGCGACAATATGATGACCCTCATTTGCTTGTCCTTAGGGACACAGTGTGGCACAGTGATGCCAAGCAGGTTACAGTTGGAGATGATGGATTTTTGAGGATGTAGGGTCGTGTTGTGTGCCTAATGTAGATGGGCTTCGTGAGTTAATTCTAGAGGAGGCCCATAGTTCCCAGTATTCTATTCATTCGGACGCCGCCAAGATGTATCAGGACTTGCGGCAGCACTACTGGTGGAGGAGGATGAAGAAGGATATTATGGCATATGTAGCTCGGTGTCTAAATTGTCAGCAAGTAAAGTACGAGTATTGGAGACCTGGTGGTTTGCTTCAGAAGATAGAGATTCGTGAGTGGAAGTGGGAGCGTATCACTATGGATTTCGTTGTTAGACTCCCACGGACTCAGAGGAAGTTCGACGCAGTTTGGGTTATTGTGGATTGGCTGACTAAGCCAACGCATTTCATTCCTGTGGCAATTTCCTATTCTTTGGAGCGGTTGGCAGAGATTTATATCCGTGAGATCGTTCGTCTTCATGGTGTGCCCGTGTCTATCATTTCTAATCGAGGTACGCAGTTTACCTTGCATTTCTAGAGAGCAGTACAGCGTGAGTTGGGTACGCGGGTCGAGTTGAGCACAACATTTCATCCTCAGACGGACGGACAGTCCAAGCATACCATTTAGATCTGGGAGGATATGCTCCGCGCTTATGTTATTGACTTTGGAGGTTCTTGGGATCAGTTCTTGCCGTTAGCGGAGTTTGCCTACAATAACAGCTATCAGTCGAGCATCCATATGGCTCCCTATGAGGCATTATATGGTAGACGGTGTCGATCACCAGTTGGGTGGTTTGAGCTGGGAGGCTCGGTTATTGGGTACAGATTTAGTACAAGATACCTTGGATAAGGTTAAGATCATTCAGGATAGACTTCGTACAGCTCAGTCCAGGCAAAAGAGTTATGCCGACCGTAAGGTTCGTGATATAGCATTCATGGTCGGAGAGAGAGTGTTTCTTCGAGTGTCGCCCATGAAGGGCGTAATGAGATTTGGGAAGAATGGCAAGTTAAGCCCTAGGTTCATCGGGCCTTTTGAGATTCTTGAGCGAGTGGGAGAGGTGGCCTACAGACTTGCGTTGCCACAAGGCTTATCAGCGGAGCATCCAGTATTCCATGTGTCCATGCTTCGGAAGTACCACTGCGATCCATCCCACGTGTTATATTTCAGCACTGTCCAGTTGGACTAGGATTTGACATACGAGGAGGATCCGGTAGCCATTTTAGACCGGCAGGTTCGTCAGTTGAGATCGAAGAGTTATCCTTCAATTCGAGTGCAGTGGAGAGGTCAACCTGTTGAGGCAGCTACCTGGGAGTCCGAGTCTGATATGCGGAGCAGATATCCTCACCTTTTTCCCAGCTCAGGTACTTTTCTATGTCCGTTCGAGGACGAACGGTTGTTTTAGAGGTGGAGAATGTGATGACCCAAAAGGTCATCTTGCATTTTAGAACTCAATCCCGTGTTCCGAGGCCTTCAAAACCTCATTTTATTCCTCCTTGATTTACATGCGCAGTCCGTACGTGTTTCCAGAACGCTTTTATGTGAAAAATTGATGAAATAATAATTTTTGCCCTAAAAAGTTGATTCTAGTTGACTTTGGTCAAAGTTTTGAGTAAACAGACCCCGGACCCGTGTTTTGACGGTCCCGGCAGGTCCGTAGTAAAATATGGGACCTGAGCGTATGTTCGGAATCGGATTCGGAGGTCTTTAGCCCGAGTAATGAATTTTTGTTAAAAATTGCAAGTCTGAAAATCTAATGGTATAAAGAATTTGATTAATGTTTGATGTCGTTGGTATCGGGCCCATAATTTTGGTTTTGAAGCCCGGTACAGGTTCAATATAATATTTAAGTCATGTCTGTGAAATTTGGTGAAAAGTGGAGTTGATTTGACGTGATTCGGGCGTCCGGTTGTGAAATTAGGAATTTCAAAGTGTTCTTTGAGAATTTCATGTGATTTGGTGCTAAATTCGTAGTTCTAGGTGTTATATTGGCAATTTGATCGCACGAGCAACTTCGTATGATGTTTTAAGACTTGTGTGCATATTTGGTTTGGAGCCCCAAGGGCGCGGGTGAGTTTCGGATAGGCTACGGGGTGTTTTGGAACTTAAAAAATTTTGCTGGTATAGCTGAACTTGTTGCAGGCCTCTTATCTCGCATTTGTCAGATCAGTGTAACGACCCGGCCGGTCGTTTCATGAGTTACCGCTCCGTTTCCCCCATTTCTGCTTTCTTATGCTTTGTTTATCCGTGTTATGCGGTATCGGGTTAAGTTGGAAAAGTCAACCGAATGTTGACATATGTGAAAAAGGGCTCGGATGTGAATTCCGATGGTTCGGATAGCTTCGCGAGATGATTTGGGACATAGGAGTGTGATCGCAATGTGTTTTGGAGGTCCGGAATAGCTTTAGGCTTGAATTGGCGAAGATGGATTTTTGGCGTTTTCCGATTGATAGGTGAGATTTTGATATATGGGTCGAAATGGAATTCCGGGAGTTGCAGTAGGTCCATTGTGTCAATTGGGATGTGTGTGCAAAATTTCAGGTCATTCGGGCGTGGTTTGATAGACTTTTTGATCAAAAGCATAATTCGGAAGATTTTTGGAACCTTAGGCTTGAATCTGATGAAATTTGGTTGATTCGATGTTGTTTGAGGTGTTTTGAAGATTGGTATAAGTTTGGATAGTGGTATATGACTTGTTCGTGCTCTTGGTTGACGGCCCGGGGGGCCTTGGGGTGATTTCGGATGGTTGACAGAAAGTTAGGAATTGGGAGTTTGCAGCTGAAGTTTTATGGTTTCTGTCATAACCGCACTTGCGGTTGGGAGGCTGCAGGTGCGACTCCAGCAGAAGCGGAAGCAAGCCGCAGAAGCGGCCAAGAGGTGAGTCAGGTGGAGCCGCAGAAGCGGACATCTGGACGCATCTGCGATAGCGCAGGTGCGAGAGAGTGACCGGAGGTGCGGTCCCAGACCTTTAAATGAAAACCGCAGGTGCGGTGGGTTAGACCGCAGAAGCGGAAAAAAGGACCGCAGGTGCGGAATCCCTGGGTTAGAAAGTATATATTTCATCCTTCGCGATTTTCAGACTCTTCACCAGTTTTAAATCGCTTTTGGAGCTTTTTGGGCAATTTTGTAGAGGGAATTCAAGGGAACTTCGTTGAGGTAAGATTTTTTATCATAAAACTCGTTCCTATGGTATTATATCATTGATTAGACTTGGAATTTATGGAAAATTGTGGGTAAATATTGAAGAAACTAGGGCTTGAAATTGGAGACCTAGAATTTGGGATTTGATGGGTCATTTGTGGTTGGATTTTGGTAAATTTGATATGCATGAACTCGTGGGAAGATAAGGATTCCATAGATGTTAATTTTGTCGGATTCTGAGACGTCGGCCCGTGGTTTGGGATTGGTTAATTTCGGGATTTGTGTTGTAATTTGACTATTTTCGCATGGGCTTTGTTCCCTTAGTTTATTTTGACGTCATAATTCTGATTTTAGATAGGTTCGAAGCGTGTTGAGGCCGATTTTAGAGGCAAAGGCATCGCAGGCTAGAGTTTGGACCGGATAGAGGTAAGTATTGATTGTAAATGCTGTCCTGAGGGTATGAAACCCCGGATATCACATCGTTGTGCAACTTTGAGGTGACGCACACGCTAGATGACGAGCGTGGGGTCGTGCACCGTTGGGGATTATGACTTAGTCCGTCCCGTATGACTGTTTAACTGTGTATTTGATTGAAAATTGTTTGCTATCATCATGTTTTGGGCTGAATGCCATATTTGGGCCTCGTGCCAACTATTTGGACCCTTAGGGGATTTTACTACTATTCCTCACTGTTTTGACTTCGTATTTGTACAAAGTCATGCTATATTATACTGTTTTTCACAACTCAGACATCTTTGCTCGTTTTCTATATTTTAAATGATATTTTGGGCTGAGCATCATGTTTTACTATTGCCCGTGTGGCTTGTGAGATTCTGACTGAGTAAGGCCGAGGGCCAGTGTTGTGAGGATACTATGGGATCAGGCTGCGCGCCGCAGCATGTGGTACTGATTTTTGATAAGAGGCCGAGGGCCTGATTTATTATGCCACGAGGTGGCTTGTTATTGATATGAGGCCGAGAGCCTGTTTGATTACACCACGAGATGGCTTGTTATTGTGCTTGGGCGGTAAGGGGCCCCTCTCGGAGACTGTACACCCCCAGTGAGCGCGGGTACCCAGTTTGTGATATGATATAGTGTGAGGCCCCGTAAAATTTTTGGCTCGAAACCTAGTATCTTGTGGTGTCAACTCCGAATATGTGTTAGTAATGCGTAGTTTGTGTTTGAGTGGGAAAATCGCCTTGTTTGGGTGTTTGAGTGCTTGGTATGTGATTTCTACGTGATTTGTTTGTGAAATTCCTGTGATTGGTATGGTTGAGTGATTGTGGTTGTGCCTTCGCTATATTGATGCAATTAATCAGAAATAAACCAAGTTTGCGATTGTGAATGTGCTATGTGGTAAGAACTGTGAAACAAGTAATGGAAGGAAATGGGAATTGATGTGATCGGAATAACCGTGGTAGTAACATATGTGGTTTGTCGTGGGAAATTATCGTTGTGACCTATCAATGCATATGAGTAGTGGAATACATGGAAATGGTATTGATGGCTATGGAAGTTCATGTAAATCATTGTTGTTGTTTCTTGAGGATTGTTGTTGTTATTCTTTGTGAATTGTTATTGTTGTTGTGTTGTTTGTGAATTGTGATTGTTCGGTGGGATCGGGTTGCGCGCCGCAACACGAAGAAATAAGGTGTAGGTTGTGGTGATAAGGGTGACCGAGGTAGTAAGGGTGGCCGAGGTAATAAGGTTGGATAGCGATCGAAATCGCTATTGAAATGAACTATAAACAAATTGTGAAATTATTGATGTGGAAATGTGGAAGGGGAAACAGGAGAGATTGTAAACTTGTTGGTTTTATTGCTCGTTCTTTGTGGATTTGATTGTTATTTCCATTTCAATTACATGCTTGTTTATGGAGGAGAGATTGTATATCTGTTGGCTTAATTGTTCCTTCCTTGTGGATTTCATTGTCGCTTTTATTACTGCTACTTACTTGCTTATGGTTCGAGTTTACTTGGAGCAAAGTTTGTTCATACATACCAGTACAATTCAAATGTACTGACGTCCCTTTTGCCGGGGGCGCTACATTCGTGTTATGATTGTAGGTGGATCCGTAGCAGGTACTCCAGTCCACCGATCGTAGCTCCCCTTCGTCATCCATCAGCTTTTTGGTGAGCCCCTTTCCTCTCGGGGCCCTACGTGGTTTAGGCCACATCGTCTCCGAAGTTTTAGTTGATTTTTTGTAAGGTATAGCCGGAGCCTTGTTACCGGCAAATACTGTATTATCCTGTTGTACTATTAGAGGCTCCGTAGACAGTAGATGTGGGTTAGAAACTTGTGTAGATCCGTGTTTTAATACATTGGTAACGAGTTGGTGATTTCATTTCTATTATGTAAGTATGTATGTGTTTTGTAAATTAAAAAGTGTTCTTAATTAATTATTTGGCAAATTCTTTGAATAATTGAGTAAGGAAAACGTGGGTAACATGTGGGTTAGGAAAGGCATCCAGGTTCGCTTGGCCGGGGCTACCCGGTCGGGCGCCGGTCGTGTCCCTCGAATTTGGGGCTTGACAAACTTGGTATCAGAGCCTAAGGTTTTAAGGAGTCCTAGGATGTCTCAGAGCCGTGTCTAGTAGAGCCCTACTTATCGGTGTGAAGTCGACCACACCTATAAGAGGGGGGCTGCATGGACATTTAGGAAATTTCCCACTTCCTTGTTATTCTGTATTGTGCGGTGAAGTGAAATGTGAAAGTATCTATATCTAACTCGTGCATTGTTTCGAACTTTTTCAGTAATGGCACCTAAGAAGAGAGCTAGACTCGGCCTTGGGGCCAATGCCACCCCGAGTGAGGCTATGAATCATGTACCTAATGCCGTGGGTGAGAGTGACTCCCCAGCCTTGAACCTACCTGGCCCGTCTGTCCCAGACCAGCATGTTCCTGATCCTGCAGCGGCAGAGGGTGCCACCATCCCTCCCGCCGATATTCCTGAATCTGGCACAATTCCAGCTCCTGGTCCCGAGGTTTCTGATGTGGACCTTAGGGGAGCCATCCGCATGTTGACCTTGTTAGTGGCCGCTCAGGCCCAGAGATCTCAGGATGCCCGTACATCCTCTAGCGGACGGGGAGATTCTACCAGCTCCAGAGTTAACCAGTTTTTGCGGTTGGCCCCTCCAGAGTTCTCAGGCACAGACCTAGAGGCCGATCCGTAAGAATTTCTTGATGAAATGTATAAGACCCTCCGAGTGATGAAAGCTTCAGAGACAGAGGGAGTTGAATTGGCATCATACAGGTTGAGGGGAGCAGCGTATTCATGGTTCGAGATGTGGGAGGACTCCCATGGGGAGGGAGGACCTCCGGCCAGATGGGATGAGTTTGTAGATGCGTTCATGGACCAGTTCTTGCCTGCTGAGACAATAGCAGCCCGTGCCACGGAGTTTGAGACCCTCAAGCAGGGCAGTATGAGTGTTTGGGAGTACCACATGGAGTTCGTGAGATTGTCCAAGTATGCTCCACAGTTAGTGTCGACCATGGCAGCTAGAGTTCGGCGATTTGTTCAGGGCCTTAGTCCCTTGGTAGTAAATGAGGCTGCTACAACGGCCTTACACTCGGATATGAACTATGGAAAGATTGTGGGATTCGCTCAGGCCACAGAGGCTAGGAAGTTGAAGATTCGGGCGGAAAGAGAGAATAGCAACAGGGCCCGATCAGAAGGTCACTCAGTGAGATCAGCTTAGGGGAGAGGGTCGTCAGGGCCGTCTCAGTCATATACTCAGTCCTCAGCGAGCGCACCATCATCTCTGCACAGTTATCAGCAGAACAGCCGCATGAGACCAGGCTCAGACAGTAGGAGACCCCATCAGTCCGGTCATTTAGGAGGGAGACCACAGCAGCAGGGGAGGGCTCCATGCCCCAAGTGTGGGAGATTTCATACAGAGACTTGCTACTTGGATATCCCGGTGTGTTTCAGATGCGGGGTGGGAGGTCATATTCAGCGTGACTGTCGTGCCCCCAGTCAGGACATGGGTAGGGGATCTGCTCAGTCGTCCGGTTCTTCAGTCGCCACGTCATATGTGCGTCCCCCAGCCCCAGCAGGCCGTGGTACAGTTAGGGGTGGAGCTCGTGGTAGAGGTGGACCCAGCCGGTTCTATGCTTTGAGTGGTCGTCAGAATGCAGAGGCTTCTCCAGATGTGATTACAGGTGTCTTGTCTGTTCAGGCCATTGATTGTTATGCTCTTATTGATCCGGGGTCCTCTTTGTCTTATGTCACCCCATTCATTGCTTCAAGCTTTGGGATAGAACCCGAACAACTTCATGAGCCATTCTCTGTATCGACTCCGGTTAGTGATTCTATTACAGTCGCGCGGGTTTATAGGAATTGTGTTGTCACAGTATGTGGTCGCGTTACCACAGCCAATCTTATCGAGCTTGGAATGGTGGATTTTGATGTGATTATGGGGATGGCCTGGCTTTATTCGTGCTTTGCTAAACTTGACTGCCGAACGAGAGTCATGAGACTCGAGTTCCCTAATGAGCCGGTTATCGAGTGGGAAGGGAATGATGTGGTGCCGAAGGGTAGGTTTATTTCCTACCTACAGGCTTCAAAGATGATTAAGAAGGGATATATCTATCATTTGGTCCGGGTGGCGGACACCACTTCGGAAGTGTCTACCGCCGAGTCCGTGCCAGTCGTGAATGAGTTTCTCGAAGTGTTTCCGGACGAGCTTCCAAGGATTCCGCCATATAGGGAGATTGATTTCGGGATCGATGTATTGCCAGATACGCAGCCAATATCTATTCCACCATACAGAATGGCTCCAGCGGAGTTACGGGAGTTAAAGGAGCAGCTGAAGGATTTATTAGAGAAGGGGTTCATACGGCCGAGTGTGTCGCCGTGGGGTTCTCCGGTTCTCTTTGTCAGGAAGAAGGATGGGTCGCTCCGGATGTGTATTGATTATCGGCAGCTCAACAAAGTCACCATCAAGAATAAGTATCCTCTGCCTCGAATAGATGATTTGTTCGACCAATTGCAAGGTGCAAGGTTCTTCTCCAAAATTGATCTACGGTCCGGGTATCACCAATTGAAGATTAGGGAGCAGGATATTCCCAAGACCGCTTTCAGAACTCGCTATGGTCACTTTGAATTCTTGGTCATGTCTTTTGGGCTAACCAACGCCCCGACAGCCTTTATGGATCTTATGAATCGTGTCTTCAAGCCATTTCTAGACTCCTTCGTGATTTTTTTTATTGACGACATACTTGTTTATTCGCGGAGCCAGGAGGATCATGCCGGTCACCTCAGGGCAGTTCTGCAGACTCTTCATCAGCACCAGTTGTATGCTAAATTTTCAAAATGTGAGTCTTGGTTGGAGTCCGTTTCCTTTTTGGGTCACGTTGTTTCTAGTGAAGGGATTCGGGTAGACCCCCAGAAGATTGCAGCAGTAAAAGATTGGCCTAGACCCACGACCCCGATGGAGATTCATAGCTTCTTGGGTTTAGCAGGGTATTATCGGAGGTTTGTGGAGGGATTCTCTGCCCTCGCCTCCCCATTGACTAAGTTGACGCAGAAAGCAGTTAAGTTCCAATGGTCCGACGCTTGTGAGAAAAGTTTTCAGGAACTGAAGTCAAGGTTGAACTCGGCACCAATATTGACCTTACCGGAAGGCACGGAAGGATTTGTGGTTTATTGCGATGCCTCCAGGATTGGTTTGGGGTGCGTGTTGATGCAACATGGGAAAGTTATAGCGTATGCTTCGAGGCAGCTCAAGAATCACGAGAAGAATTATCCGACACATGATTTGTAGCTTGCGGCAGTTGTGTTTGCTTTGAAAATATGGCGGCATTATCTTTATGGGGTCCATGTGGATGTGTTCTCAGACCACAAGAGTCTCCAGTATTTGTTCAAGCAGAAGGAATTGAACCTAAGGCAGCGACGGTGGTTAGAATTACTCAAGGATTATGATATGAACATTTTGTACCATCCAGGGAAGGCGAACGTGGTGGTCGACGCTCTCTGTCGGAAATCTATGGGTAGTTTTGCTCATTTAGGAGTGGATCAAAGGCCCTTGGCTCGGGAGGTTTATCAATTGGCCAGTCTAGGGGTTTGTATTTCGACATCAGACAAGGGGAATGTTATGGTACACAATGGAGCAGAATCGTCACTCGTAGTGGTAGTCAAGGAAAAGCAGTTTATCGATCCAGCATTGGCTCAAATGAAGGAAGCAGTTTTGAGTAACAAGACTTCGGCATTTTCACACCGCGACGAGGATTGTGTATTGCGGTGTCAAGGTAGGCTGTGTGTTCCAGATGTGGATAAGCTTCGGGAGAGGGTAATGGCGGAGGCTCATAATTCCAGATATTTCGTGCATCCAGGTTCTACGAAAATGTATCATGACCTCAAGGAGATTTATTGGTGGAACGGCATGAAGAGGGGTGTGGCGGACTTTGTATCTAAGTGTCCGAACTGTCAGCAAGTGAAGGCTGAGCATCAGCGGCCCGGTGGGCTAACTCAGCTTATGGAAATACCAATGTGGAAATGGGAGATGATCAACATGGATTTCGTGGTAGGATTACCTCGCACTCAGTGCAAGTTCGACTCGATTTGAGTAATAGTGGATCGACTCACCAAATCAGCTCACTTCTTGCCAGTCAAGTCCACCGATACTGCAGAACAATACGCTAAGTTGTATATCAAGGAGATAGTAAGGCTTCATGGCACTCCACTTTCTACTATCTCGGATCGAGTGGCCCAGTTCACAGCTAATTTTTGGAAGAAATTTCAGCAAGGTTTGGGTACTCAGGTGAATCTCAGCACAGCTTTCCATCCACAGACTGATGGTCAAGCGGAGCGGACTATTCAGACGCTTGAAGATATGTTGCGGGCTTGTGTCTTGGATTTCAAAGGTAATTGGGATGATCACTTGCCACTTATAGAATTTGCTTACAATAACAGCTTTCATGCTAGCATTCGAATGGCCCCATTTGAGGCATTGTACGGAAGGAGGTGCAGGTCTCCGATCGGATGGTTTGAAGTGGGTGAAGCAGAATTAATAGGACCGGATCTTGTGCACCAGGCTGTGGAGAAAGTTAAAGTCATTCAGGAAAGGATGAAAACTGCTCAGAGTCGCCAGAAATCCTATGCGGACGTTCGTCGAAGAGAATTGGAATTTCAAGTTGATGATTGGGTGTTCTTGAGGGTATCTCCTATGAAGGGAGTCATGCGATTCGGGAAGAAAGGTAAGTTGAATCCTAGGTACGTCGGGCCGTACCGGATCGTTCAAAGGGTAGGGCAGGTGGCCTATAGGTTGGAATTGCCTCCCGAAATGTCATTAGTGCATCCGGTGTTCCATGTGTCCATGTTGAAGAAAGTGGTTGGAGATCCATCCACCATCGTGCCAGTCGAGACTATCGAGGTTAATGAAGAGCTGTCGTATGAAGAAGTTCCGGTTGCCATTCTTGATAGACAAGTCCGTAAGTTGAGAAATAAGGAAGTTGCCTCAGTTAAGGTGTTGTGGCGAAGTCAACAAGTTGAGGAAGCTACATGGGAAGCGGAGAAAGAAATGAAAGAGAAATATGCCCATCTATTTGATCAAGTCTAGAAGAAATTATGTGACCTTTATATCTCTAAAACAACTACCATTGTGTCCAAGTTGATTCCTTCCTAAATGCTAGTGAAGTCCCTCTAGTTGTGCAAGACTTACAGGTGTAGGGATTGTTTCAAGTCATGTGAACATTTCTTTGGTAAATAAAAGCCTTATAAAGACTCTTGTGTTAAGTAATCAAGTAATGGTTGTATAAGTTGGTAATGAATTACTTGTATGCTTGTAATGTGTTGAAATGGCTAAATTATGTGAAACTCATTGAAATAACTGGTTCATAAGCAAAACGTATCAAGTGATCAAATGTGGGCAATTGTTAAGGTAGGAAATTATATGACAGTTGTAGGAATGGTTGTAATTCTATTATGGTGTTTGGAATTTGTGTTTCGGGGGCCCTCTGTCATGTGGAGATGTCCAAATTACAAAGGAAACTCTGGCAAAATTTTTCTAAAAAATTGGAAAATAGTGAAAGGTGTAGGAATCTGCATAACATGTTTTCAAAACCAACTGGCCTCTGAAATACTGAAAAGTTTGAAGTAGGTCCTCATTCGGGGACGAATGATTTTAAGTGGGGGAGGATGTGAGGCCCCGTAAAATTTTTGGCTCGAAACCTAGTATCTTGTGGTGTCAACTCCGAATATGTGTTAGGAATGCGTAGAATTCTTCGCGGTGAGATCAAAAGAATCAATTTCCCAGAAAAATGCCATTATGCGGTCAAGAATGCGGTCGCAGATTTGGTATGCGGACCGCATTCCTACCGCATAGTGAAGCTGTGGTTTGGTTAAACTTGAGATCAAGATGCGGTCTAAAATGCGACCGCATAATTGATATGCGGACTGCATTTCTACCGCAGAGTGGAACAGAAGAATTGTCAAAATTAATGTTGAAAATGCGGTCTATTATGCGATCGCATATCCAATATGCGGACCCCATAATCGTCGCATAAGTTCCTCAAGGATTTGTGAAGGTCAGTTCTGCGGTGCACAATGCGACCGCATAACAGGAATGCGGACCGCATTCCTGTCGCAGACCCTAACAGAATCATCAGAGTTTTGGGGGCAATTCTGCGGTCCAATCTGCGGACCGCATTTCAGTTCTGCGATCGCAGAATGCGACCGCAGATCTTGCTCGGGCTTCTATTTTCTAAATTTTATACCCAACCCCCTTTTTAATAAAACACCTCCAGCCCCTCATTTTTTAGCGATCTTCTGCACAAAATAAGAGAGAGGAAGAGAGGGTCTTGAGAGAGAAAGTCATCTTCTCCAAAATTTGATTCTTCAAAACCATCTGGGCCGGGAAATTTCAAGCTTATCTTCATCCCCCTTTTTCTTGCAGGTAACATCCCTAACCCTTTTCACTAAAATTCTGGTTTAAACTAAGGGGGGGAGTCTCATGCATTGGTCTTTGAAAATAGTGGTTGAACTCATACATGCATGTCATTCTATAACCTAAAACCTAGTGACGGTAAGTGGGTAGGAGTAAAAGATGGTGCAAAGATGGGTTGGTAACCTAAATAAGTTTGAGTAGAAATTGTGAACTTCTTTTCTAAGCCATACGCGTTAACTTGTGCACTAGATTGACGTTGCTAGACCATTTGGTGAATTGGAAATAGAAGTTTTAAAAAGGGAATTCGGCTCCAGGTATATATGGCTAACTTTGAACTTGTAAAATCGCCTTGCTTGGGTGTTTGAGTGCTTGGTATGTGATTTCTACGTGATTTGTTTGTGAAATTCCTGTGATTGGTATGGTTGAGTGATTGTGGTTGTGCCTTCGCTATATTGATGCAATTAATCAGAAATAAACCAAGTTTGCGATTGTGAATGTGCTATGTGGTAAGAACTGTGAAACAAGTAATGGAAGGAAATGGGAATTGATGTGATCGGAATGACCGTGGTAGTAACATATGTGGTTTGTCGTGAGAAATTATCGTTGTGACCTATTAATGCATATGAGTAGTGGAATACATGAAAATGGTATTGATGGCTATGGATGTTCATGTAAATCATTGTTGTTGTTTCTTGAGGATTGTTGTTGTTATTCTTTGTGAATTGTTGTTGTTGTTGTGTTGTTTGTGAATTGTGATTGTTCGATGGGATCGGGTTGCGTGCCGCAACACGAAGAAATAAGGTGTGGGTTGTGGTGATAAGGGTGGCCGAGGTAATAAGGTTGGAAAGCGATCGAAATCGCTATTGAAATGAACTATGAACAAATTGTGAAATTATTGATGTGGAAATGTGGAAGGGGAAACAGGAGAGATTGTAAACTTGTGGTTTGATTGCACTTTCTTTGTGGATTTGATTGTTATTTCCATTTCAATTACATGTTTGTTTATGGAGGAGAGATTGTATACCCGTTGGCTTAATTGTTCCTTCCTTGTGGATTTCATTGTCGCTTTTATTACTGCTACTTACTTGCTTATGGTTCGAGTTTACTTGGAGCAAAGTTTGTTCATACATACCAGTACAATTCAAATGTACTGACGTCCCTTTTGCCGGGGGCGCTACATTCGTGTAATGATTGTAGGTGGATCCGTAGCAGGTACTCCAGTCCACCGATCGTAGCTCCCCTTCGTCATCCATCAGCTTTTTGGTGAGCCCCTTTCCTCTCGGGGCCATGCGTGGTTCAGGCCACATCGTTTTCGGAGTTTTAGTTGATTTTGTGTAAGGTATAGTCGGAGCCTTGTTACCGGCAAATACTGTATTATCCTGTTGTACTATTAGAGGCTCCGTAGACAGTAGACGTGGGTTAGAAACTTGTGTAGATCCGTGTTTTCATACATTGGTAACGAGTTGGTGATTTCATTACTATTATGTAAGTACGTATGTGTTTTGTAAATTAAAAAGTGTTCTTAATTATTTGGCAAATTCTTGGAATAATTGAGTAAGGAAAATGTGGGGTAACATGTGGGTTAGGAAAGGCATCCAGGTTCGCTTGGCTGGGGCTACCCGGTCGGGCGCCAGTCATGTCCCTCGAATTTGGGGCGTGACATATAGCCCGAGGGGCTGATGTTGTTCCATGTTATTTCCCGAGGGGCTGATATGACTGATTGTGAGATAGCCCGAGGGGCTGGTTTCTGTTGGTATTTTGCCTGAGGGGCTGATTTGTGTTTCTATCTTTTATCCCAGTTTTAATTCATTCATTTGAACTGCTAAAAGATGTTTTAATGAGGTTTTACCAAACTAAGAAGTTTTTACGAGCTTTTACTATTTTATGGTATTATTCAGGTTTTACACTGCCTCGTTATAGCATTTTGATGTGTATTTACGTGTTTTCTTATCACTCAGCTGCCTTTACTTTTATTACTTACTGAGTTGCCATACACACATTACTCCCTGCACCCTGTGTGCGGATTCAGGAGTCTCGGGTCATGCTAGCGAGGGCTGATTTGCTTCTAGCATGCTTGTTTGGAGTTGACTAGGTAGCTGCTCGGCGTTCGCAGCCCAGTGCTTCTCCTTCCTACCTTTATTTCGCTTGTTCTAGCTTTGTATTAGACTATGTTGTCTTTTCATACTCTTAGATGGATTTTAGATGCTCATGACTGGTGACACCCCGATGTCGGGCTGTGTTTGTATCCGCCTTTGTTCTATTTCACTCTATTTGGGGATTTATCACTTATTAATTACATGATTATGAATTATTATAACTGTTAATTGGTTTTGGGGTTTGTCTCGGCTGGCCTTGTTTCACGAGAGGCGCCATCACGACCGGTTCCGGTTTGGGGTCGTGACAAGTTGGTATCAGATCCTAGGTTACATAGGTCTCACGAGTCTTGAGCAGGTTTAGTAGAGTCTCGCGGATCGGTACGAAGACGTCTGTATTTATCCTCGGGAGGCTGCACAACCTTTAGGAAAACTTCATATTCTTGAAATTCTTGTCGTGCGAATCTAGTGATCCGAGTGCTAAACTTCTGTTATTCTATTCTCTCACAGGTGGTGAGGACACGAGCGACCCTTCAGGATGGACGACCACCAGTACCACCAGCTGGGGCCACTAGAGGCCGAGGACGCGGTCAAGGCCGTGGAAGGGGCAGAGGCATAGCCTACACAACAGCTAGGGCAGCACCTGCAGATCCACCAGCCTGCACCAGCTGTGCCCATTGTGATTCCAGGTCTTCAGGAGACCTTGGCCCATATCTTGACCGTGTGCACGAGTCTTGCTCAAGCAGTCACAGTTTCTACTGCCGCAGCCACTTCTCAGGCTGGGGAAGGCACTCAGACTCCCGCTGCACGCACACCTGAGCAGGTTGTCCAGGGATTGCAGACACCGGAGGCACCACTAGCCCAGCCGGTGGCAGCTTCTCAGGGTTATATAGCTCCAGTTATGCCAGAGGACGAGCAACGCAGATTGGAGAGGTTTGGCAGATTCCAGCCTCCGACTTTCAGTGGTGAAGAGGGCGAGGATTCCCAGGGTTTCTTGGACAGATGTCAGAGGATTCTTCACACCGTGGGTATTCTGGAGAATAGTGGGGTCGCATTCACGACTTTTCAGTTTTACGGGAGCTGCCTTCACTTGGTGGGAGGCCTATGAGAGGCGTAGGCCTGTTGGTGAGGCGCCCCTTACCTGGCAGCAGTTCTCCGCTCTCTTTTTGGAGAAGTATGCGCCACAGTCCCGTAGGGAGGAGCTGCGTAGGCAGTTCGAGCAGTTGCAACGGGAAGATATGACTGTGACACAGTATGAGATGAGGTTCTCCGAGTTAGCTCGTCATGCTATTTGGTTGGTTTCTACGGATAGAGAGAGGATCAGGAGGTTCGTTGATGGCCTCACATATCAGCTTCGGATTCTCATAATCAGGGAGAGGGTGTCAGGTGCTACGTTTGAGGAGGTTGTTGATATCTCTCATGAGATTGAGTCAGTTCGTCGCCAGGAGCGAGAGGAGAGGGAGGCCAAGAGGCCTCGAGGATCAGGTAGTTTTGGGGGTGCTCCTTCGAGGGACCAGTTTCAGCACGACAGAGGCCGCCCATTTAGGCATGCTCAGTCAGCTCGCCCAGGTTATCGTGGGGCATCATCGGGCCATGGTTCTCATGGTTCTCAGCAGGGTCATTCCTCACTCAGTGCCCTTCCAGCCCAGGGTTCGTCCCGTGCTCCATCAGTCCAGGACTCTTCTACTCCAGGTGCGTCTGCTAGTCATTCTGGTGCTAGGGGTCCCCTTCAGTCTCCGTCTCCCGCACCGGGGAGTTGTTATGAGTGTGGAGAGTTGGGACATATGTGGAGGCAGTGTCCTCGTCGCCTTGGGGGATCATCTCAGTAGAGGAGTCAGCTATCGACTTCGGCACCAGTTACTTTACCATCCACCCAGCCAGCTAGGGTGGAGGACAGTCATCTAGGGGTCACCCAAGAGGGCGACGTAGATCCGGTGGTGGTCAGGCCCGTTTCTATGCACTCCCAGCTAGACCTGATGCGGTTGCTTCAGATGCGGTGATTACAGGTATTGTCTCAGTCTGCCACAGAGATGCCTCTATGTTATTTGATCATGGCTCTACTTTCTCTTATGTGTCATCTTATTTTGCCCATTATTTGGATATGCCCTGCGAGTCTCTCGTTTCTTCTGTTCATGTCTCTACTCCGTTGGGCAATACAGTTGTGGTAGATCGTGTATACTGGTCGTGTGTTGTGTCTATTGGGAGTCTGGAGACCCGAGTTGATCTTCTGTTGTTATGTATGGTAGACTTCGATGTGATATTGGGCATGGATTGGTTATCTCCATGCCGAACTATTTTGGACTGTCATGCCAAGACAGTGACATTGGCTATGCCGGGTGTGCCATGGATTGAGTGGCGAGGTTTGTCTGATTTTGTTCCCAACAGGGTAATCTCATTCTTGAAGGCCCAGCGTATGGTTGGGAAAGGTTGTCTTTCATACTTAGCATTTGTGAGGGATCTCAGTGCAGAGACTCCAAGCATTGATTCTGTTCCAGTTGTGATGGATTTTCCAGATGTGTTTCTTGCAGACCTCCCGGGCATGCCACCGGACAGGGATATCGATTTTGGTATTGATCTGGTGCCGGGCACACAACCCATTTCTATTCCACTGTATCGTATGGCACCAGCGGAGTTGAAGGAGCAACTTCAGGAGCTCCTCGATAAGGGGTTCATTCGTCCTAGTGTTTCGCCATAGGGTGCACCTGTTCTGTTCGTGAAGAAGAATAATGGCACCATGAGGATGTGCATTGATTAACCGCAGTTGAACAAGGTCACAATTAAGAACAAGTATCCCCTACCTCGCATTGATGATTTGTTTGACCAGCTCAAGGAGCGAGGGTATTCTCTAAGATTGATCTCCGTTTAGGGTATCACCAGCTGAAGATCAGGGACTCGGATATTCTTAAGACAGCCTTCAGGACCCGATATGGTCATTATGAGTTCCTTATGATGTTTCATGGGCTGACCAATGCCCCAGCAGCGTTCATGCATTTTATGAACAGCGTGTTTCGGCCATCTCGACTCATTTGTCATAGTTTTCATTGATGATACTCTGGTGTATTTGTGTAGTCAGGAAGAGCACGCGGAGCATTTGAGAGTTGTGTTGCAGAGATTGAGGGAGGAGAAGCTTTATGCAAAGTTCTCCAAATATGAGTTTTGGCTTAGTTCAGTGGCTTTCTTGGGGCACGTGGTGTCCAGCGAGGGTATTCAGGTTGATCCGAAGAAGATAGAGGCGGTTCAGAGTTGGCCCAAGCCGTCCTCAGCCACAGAGATCCGCAGTTTTCTTGGTTTGGCAGGTTATTACCGTCTGTTCGTTCAGGGGTTTTCGTCTATTGCATCACCCTTGACCAAATTGACTTAGAAGGGTGCTCCATTTCAGTGGTCGGATGAGTGTGAGGCGAGCTTCCAGAAGCTCAAGACCGCCTTGACCACAGCTCTAGTGTTAGTTTTGCCATCAGCTTCAGGTTCATATACAGTGTATTGTGATGCTTCGAGAGTGGGTATTGGATGTGTGTTGATACAAGAGGGTAGAGTTATTGCTTATGTTTCTCGTAAGTTGATGCCCCATGGGAAGAACTACCCGGTTCATGATCTTGAGTTGGCTGCCATTGTTCACGCATTGAAGATTTGGAGGCATTATTTGTATGGTGTGTCTTGTGAGGTATTTACTGATCATCATAGCCTCCAGCACTTGTTCAAGCAGAAGGATCTCAATTTGAGGCAGCGGAGATGGTTGGAGCTGCAAAAGGATTATGATATTACTATCCTGTACCATCCGGGGAAGGCCAATGTGGTGGCCGATGCTTTGAGCCGGAAGGCGGTGAGTATGGGGAATTTGGCATATTCATGTTGGGGAGAGACCTCTTGCAGTTGATGTTCAGGCCTTGGCCAATCGGTTCGTGACGTTGGATATTTCGGAGCCCAGTCGGGTATTGGCTTGTGTGATTTCTCGATCTTCCTTATTTGATCGCATCAGAGAGCGCCAGTATGATGATCCTCATTTGCTTGTCCTTAAGAATAGGGTTCAGCACGACGATGCCAGAGACGTGACCATTGGTGATGATAGGGTATTGAGGATGTATGGCCGGATATGCGTGCCCAATGTGGATGGTCTTCTGGAGTTGATTCCAGAGGAGGCTCATAACTAGCGGTATCCTATTCATCTGGAGGCTGCGAAGATGTATCAGGATCTGAGTCAGCATTATTGGTGGAGGAGAATCAAGAAGGACATTGTAGGATTTGTAGCTCGGTGTCTTAATTGTCAGCAGGTGAAATATGAGCATCAGAGACAGGGTGACTTGCTTCAGCGGATGGACATTCCAGAGTAGAAGTGGGAGCGGATTACCATGGACTTCGTAGTTGGGCTCCCACGGACTTTGAAGAAGTTCGATGCTATTTGGGTGATTGTGGATCGGCTGACCAAGTCCGCGCACTTCATTCCTATGTGTACTACCTATTCTTCAGAGCGGTTGGCAGAGATATATATCCGGGAGATTGTTCGTTTGCATGGTGTCCCAGTTTCCATCATCTCAGATAGAGGTACTCAGTTTACTTCACAGTTTTGGAGGTCGGTACAGCGAGAGTTGGGTACTCAGGTTGAGTTGAGCACAGCTTTTCACCCTCAGACGGACGGGCAGTCCGAGCGCACTATTCAGATATTGGAGGACATGCTGCGCGCTTGTGTCATTGATTTTGGAGGGTCATGGGATCAGTTTCTACCGCTCGCGGAGTTTTCTTAAAACAATAGTTACCAGTCAAGTATTCAGATGGCTCCATATGAGGCTTTGTATGGGAGACGGTGTAGATCTCCGGTCGGTTGGTTTGAGACGGGCGAGGCTAGGCTATTGGGTACAAACTTAGTGCAGGATGCTTTAGACAAGGTGAAGGTGATTCAGGAGAGGCTTCGTACAGCGCAGTCGAGACGAAAAAGTTATGCTGACAGGAAGGTTCGGGATGTGTCCTACATGGTTGGTGAGAAGGTTCTGTTGAAAGTTTCACCCATGAAGGGTGTTATGAGGTTTGGGAAGAATGGTAAATTGAGTCCTCAATTCATTGGGCCTTTTGAGGTACTTCGGAGGATTGGGGAGGTGGCTTATGAGCTTGACTTACCACCCAGCTTGTCGAGTGTGCATCCGGTGTTTCATGTTTCTATGCTCCAGAAGTATATTGGGGACCCGTCGCATGTTCTGGATTTCAGCACGGTTCAGCTAGATGATGATTTGACTTATGATGTGGAGCCAGTAGCTATTTTGGGGCGTCAGGTTCGAAAGTTGAGGTCAAAGGATATAGCTTCAGTGAAGGTGCAGTGGAGAGGTCGGCCCGTGGAGGAGGCTACCTGGGAGACTGAGTGGGAGATGCGGAGCAGATATCCTCACCTATTCGAGACTTCAGGTATGTTTCTTGACCCGTTCGAGGACGAACGTTTGTTTAAGAGGGGGAGGATGTAACAACCCGGCCGGTCGTTTCATGAGTTACCGCTCCGTTTCCCCCATTTCTGCTTTCTTATGCTTTGTTTATCCATGTTATGTGGTATCGGGTTAGTCGGTTCGAATCCGGAATGGTTTTGGTAAGGTTTGAGACACTTAGTCTCTTTTGAGTAAGCTTAAGTTGGAAAAGCAATCGGATGTTGACATATGTGAAAAAGGGCTCGGATGTGAATTCCGATGGTTGGATAGCTTCACGAGATGATTTGGGACTTAGGAGTGTGATTGGAATGTGTTTTGGAGGTCCGGTGTAGCTTTAGGATTGAATTGGCGAAGATGGATTTTTGGCATTTTCCGCTTGATAGGTGAGATTTTGATATAGGGGTCGGGATGGAATTCCGGGAGTTGCAGTAGGTCTGTTGTGTCAATTAGGATGTGTGTGCAAAATTTTAGGTCATTCGGATGCGGTTTGATAGACCTTTTTATCAAAAGCGTAATTCAGAAGATTTATAGAACCTTAGGCTTGAATCCGATGAGATTTGGTTGATTCGATGTTGTTTGAGGTGTTTTGAAGATTGGTATAAGTTTGGATAGTGGTATATGACTTGTTCGTGCTCTTGGTTGAGGTCCCGGGGGCCTTGGGGTGATTTCGAATGGTTGATGGAAAGTTAGGAATTGGGAGTTTGCAGCTGAAGTTTTATGGTTTCTGTCATAACTGCATTTGCGGTTGGGAGGCCGCAGGTGCGACTCCCGCAGATGTGGAAGCAAGCCGCAGAAGCGGCCAAGAGGTGAGTCAGGCGGAGCCACAGAAGCGGACATCTGGACGCATCTGCGATGGCGCAGGTGCGAGAGAGTGACCGCAGGTGCTGTCCCAAACCTTTAAGTGAAAACCGCAGGTGCGGTGGGTTAGATCGCAGAAGTGGGGCCGCAGAAGCGGAAAAAAGGATCGCATGTGCGGAATCCCTGGGTCAGAAAGTATATATTTCATCCTTCGCGATTTTCAGACTTTCTTCACCACTTTTAAATCGACTTTGGAGCTTTTTGGGCGATTTTGAAGAGGGAATTCAAGGGAACTTCGTTGAGGTAAGATTTTTTATCATAAAACTCGTTCCTATGGTGTTATGTCATTGATTAGGCTTGAAATTTATGGAAAATTGTGGGTAAATATTGAAGAAACTAGGGCTTGAAATTCGAGACCTCGAATTTGGGATTTGAGGGGTCATTTGTGGTTGGATTTTGGTAAATTTGATATGCATGAACTCGTGGGAAGATAAGGATTCCATTGCTGTTAATTTTGTCAGATTCTGAGACGTGGGCCCGGGGGTCGGGTTTTGTTATTTTCGGGATTTGTGTTGTAATTTTACTATTTTCGCATGGGCATCGTTCCCTTAGCATATTTTGACGTCATAATTCTGATTTTGGATAGATTCGACGCGTGTTGAGGCCAATTCGAGAGGCAAAGGCATCGCGGGCTAGAGTTTGGACCGGATAAAGGTAAGTAATGATTGTAAATGTTGTCCTGAGGGTATGAAACCTCGGATAACACATCATTGTGCTACTTTCAGGTGACGCACACGCTAGATGACGAGCTTGGGGTCGTGCACCGTTGGGGATTTTGACTTAGTCCATCCCGTATGACTGTTTAGCTGCGTATTTGATTGAAAATTGTTTGCTAGCATCATGTTTTGGGCTGAATACCATATTTGGGCCTCATGCCAACTGTTTGGACCCTTAGGGGATTTTACTACTATTCCTCACTGTTTTGACTTTGTATTTGTACTCAGTCATGCTATATTATATTGTTTTTCGCAACTCAGCCATCTTTACTCGTTTTTGATATTTTAAATGATATTTTGGGCTGATCATCATGTTTTACTGAGTAAGGCCGAGGGCCTATGTTGTGAGGATACTATGGGATCGAGCTTCGCACCATAGCATGTGGTACTGATTTGTGTTATATGAGTGGCCGAGGGCCTAATTTATTTTGCCACGAGGTGGCTTGTTATTGATACAAGGCCGAGAGTCTGTTTGATTACGCCACGAGATGGCTTGTTATTACGCTTAGGCCGTAAGGGGCCCCTCCCTAAGTATGTACACCCCAGTGAGCGCGGGTACCCAGTTTGTGATGTGATATAGCCCGAGGGGCTGATGTCGTTCCATGTTATTGCCCGAGGGGCTGATACGACTGATTGTAAGATAGCCCGAGGGGCTGGTTTCTGTTGGTATTTTGCCCGAGGGGCTGATTTGTGTTTCTATCTTTTATCCCTATTTTCATTCATTCATTTGAACTGCTAAAAGATGTTTTAAAGAGGTTTTACTGAACTAAGAAGTTTTTATGAGCTTTTACTGTTTTATGGTATTGTTCTGGTTTTACACTACCTCGTTGTAGAATTTTGCTGTGTATTTACGTGTTTTCGTATCGCTCAGCTGCCTTTACTTTTATTACTTACTGAGTTGGCATACTCACATTACTCCCTGCACCCTGTGTGCAGATTCAGGAGTCTCAGGTCACGCTAGCGAGGGCTGATTTGCTTCCAGCGGGCTTGTTTGGAGTTGACTAGGTAGCTGCTCGACATTCGGAGCCCAGTGCTTCTCCTTCCTACCTTTATTTCGCTTGTTCTAGCTTTGTATTAGACTATGTTGTCTTTTCATACTCGTAGACGGATTTTAGATGCTCATGACTGGTGACACCCCGATGTCTGACTGTGTTTGTATCCGCCTTTGTCCTATTTCACTCTATTTTGGGATTTATCACTTATTAATGACTTGATTGTGAATTATTATAATTGTTAATTGGTTTTGGGGGGTTTGTGTCACCTGGCCTTGTTTCACGAGAGACTCCATCACGACCAATTCCGGTTTGGGGTCGTGACAATCAGGAATCGCAATTGTGAACCCTGCAAGTTCTGCATTTGCAAGGCTTTCATCGCAAATGCGAAGAAAAGTTGGGCCAGTATTTCTCACATTTGCGAGGTTACCTTCGCAATTGCGAAGGGAGTCTGGGAGGGGCAAGGATAGCAAATGCAATTTTTTACTCGCATTTGTGAGGCTCAGTAATCACAATTGCGACACTTTCCTCGCATTTACGAAGGCAGCAGGACTGTGAAGGGCTTCGCAATTGCGATAGCTCCTTCTCATTTGCGAGCTACGCATTTGCGAAGCTCAGGTCGTAAATGCGACATATACAGCAGTGTAAAAGGGACTTAGACGGGATTTTTGATTCATTTCCCAAATTTTCAAAACTTAAGCCTCAAGAGGCAATTTTCAAAAGACCATTTTTTTCCCAAATCATAGGTAAGTGATTCTTAACTCATTTCTTTCGATCTTTCACTTCTTTTAATAAGATTTCAACCTAAAATCTAGGATTTTCATGGTGGAATTGTGGATTTTTGGGTAGAAGCTAGGGATTTCGAAATTTGGTGATTCAGACCTCAAATTGAGGTCGAATTCCAAAACCAATTGTATATCCGGGCTCGAGGGTGAATGGGTAATCGGTTTTTGATCCGAATTTCGGGTTTGGACCAAGCGGGCCCAGGTGTTGACTTTTCTTGATTTTTTTAAAAATGGCTTAAATTGAATTTCTTGCTATCATGGTAGTTTCTAAGGCTTAAATTCAATTGTTTGGTTGGTAATTTGCTAGATTCTATTGGTCCGGAGGCTTGGTGACGGGAAAAGCGGTGTTTGAGCTTTGAGTTTGACCGAAGGAGCGAGGTAAGTGTTGTGACTAACCTTAGCTTGAGGGATTAGGTATTATTTGCTTACTTGTTACGTGTTTGGATGTTGAGTCCAACGTATAGGTGAGATGACGAGTATCTATACGCTGTTGTCGAGTCATAGCATGTGTGTGAGTCTTATTCTTGTAAATGTTGTATTTTTGATCATATTGTTCATGTGTAGACTAGTTATTCGATGTGTTAAGATGTTTCTTATCATATTTTATTGAAGGTCGTTGTCACGACCCAAATTCCACTAAAGGTCGTGATGGCGCCGGACACCACTGCCAGGCAAGCCAACCCAAAATACTTAATTAAATTCTCATTTTAATACTCTTGAAAACTATGACTTTCCTTCAAATTTACCAATAAAAAGACAATCGCTTCAATTCAAATTATATGATAAGCAATTAATACAAAATACTTCATCACCAACCCAGAAACCGGTGTCACAAGTGCATGAGCAATTTCTAAGAAAATCGAATAAGTACAACAGCTGTCCAGAATACAAATTGGACAGAAAATAAATAAAATCCTGAGAGAGACTATACTAGCTGCGGGTCGCCTCGAGGAAATACAGCTCACCTAGTCTCCGTGTCAACCATGCTGCTACGCCCACTAGGCCACTAGAGGTGTATGTGCCTGTGCAACAAAAATGCACAGAAGTGTAGTATGAGTACAAAAACAACGTGTACTCAGTAAGTATCCCGCCTAATCTCGAAGAAGTAGAGACGAGATGGCAACTTCGACACTTACTAAAGGTCCAGTAATAATATTATTAATACGATGACTCACGAATTTATTAAGAACAACAGTAAATTCAAATGAGTCACTAAACAGGTGAAAGTTCCTTTTTATTTAAAGTCTTCGGATTCATAATCCATTAATTAACAATTATCTCAAGTCGGAAGAGTAGATAGCAATATCAATAAATCTCAAGGCAAGCAATACCAGCATGCACAAATCATGTCGAGGTCGTACGGCCCGATTCAACATAAAATATAAAATGTGCACTGCCGAGGGTCGAGCGGCACAAACCATAGATGCATCTATTACCCCGCTCGCGAATCATACATGCGACACGATCAAATTTAACTAAACAATCACCCTGCTCGCGAATCATGCATGCGACGCAGGTACACATAGAAATACATGCTCAAACAGCAAATTAAGAATTTATCAGGGAACATTTATCCAAATAAAGGCCAATTCTCTTTTAATGATTTAAAAAAAAAGTTGGATTTAAGAAATTCAATTGTCAATAAGATCACAGATATTCCAAGTATAACATGCTTTTTGGGTCCTACACTACCCGAACTTATACATATTAGTAGTTACGCACGGACTCTCGTCACCTCATGCCTACGTAGCCCCCACAAATAAGAGCACATAACCAATTATTTCACCTATGGGGACAATTCCCTCTTACAAGGTTAGAAAGGAGACTCACCTCGCTCCGAAGATCCATAACCGGCATTCCACGCCCTTTCGAAGACTCGAATCGATGCTAAATTCTCGAAAGCTAGCCAATTATTACGCAAATCCATTAATATATGCTCAGTTACTCATTACAACCCAATTTATAACAATTCCTAACCCCGATCGAAATGTTGACAAAAACGCCCTCGGGCCCACGTGCCCGGATTCCAAAAAATTTCGAAAATAAAGTTTACCCATAACCTCACAAACACAAATATATAATTTACTCTCAATTTCATATTCAAAATCGTGGTCAAAATCCAAGAATATCAATTTTCTAGGTTTTCCCTCAAACCCCAAGTTTCTACCAATCTTCATGCTCAAATCCGAAGCAAAACCATGTATTTAGCATCTAATAAGTGGGAACAACTTACCTTGACATAGATGGAGAAAATCTCTCTTCCAAAAGCTCCAAAATCGCCCAATCCGAAGTGAAAATGGGAGGAAATGACCTAAATTCAATTTTTATAGATAGCTCACTGCCTCCAGTCCTTTCCTATCTGCGGTCTATTAACCGCTTCTGCGGTCCCATAGGTGCGGACCAATGGTCGCTTCTGCGGTCTTCCCCCAAGCCTCCTACTTCCGCATCTGCGCTTCTCCTTCCGCAGGTGCGGTCCCGCATCTGCAGCAAAATGACCGCATCTGCGGTCCCAGCCTAGCCGTCCATTTCCGCTTCTGCGGCACGAAGGCCGCTTCTGCGGCTCCGCACCTGCGGCCCAAGTCTCGCAGGTGCGGTTATACCAGCAACCAGCAACTTTAGCTATCTCCAAAATTCCATTTTCGATCCGTTAACCACCTGGAATCCACCCGAGGCCCTCGAAACCCCAACCAATCATACCAACCAGTCCCAAAACACATTACGGACTTGCTCGAGGCCTCAAATCGTACCAAACGATGCTAAAACCATGAATCGACATCCAATCCAAGCTTTATGAACTTTAGAATTTCAAACTTCTACTATCAATGTTTAAACCTATCAAATCACGTCCGATTGACTTCAAATTTTGCACACAAGTCATGTTCGACATTACGGACCTACTCCAACTTTCGGAATGGGATTCCGACCCCGATATCAAAAAGTCCACCTCCGGTCAAACTTCTCAAAAACCTTCAAATTTCTATCTTTAGCCAAATGACTCCAAAATGACCCACGGACATCCGAATTCACTTCCGATCGCGCTCACAACTCCAGAATCACCGGAGCTACTCCTAGGCTCGGAATCCTAACAGACATCGATAACACCGAAATGCACTTCAACCCAAACTTATGAAATTTCTTCCAAAATGCTAACTTCCACAATGGGCGCCAAAATGCTCCCGGGTCACCCAAAACCCTATCTGGGTATACGCCCAAGTCCGAAATCATCATACGAACCTACTGGAACGTACAGATCCCGATTTCGAGGTCGTTTACTTAAAAATCCAATCCTAGTTAATTCTTTCAACTTAAAGCTTCCGAAATAAAAATTCTCTCTCTGAATCAACCCTGAACTTCCCGAAATTCAATTCCGACCACGCGTACAAGTCGTAATACCCGAAATGGAGCTGCTAAGAACTGTCGGGTTGTTACATACCGAAATTCAAAACGACCGGTCGGGTTGTTACATCCTCTTCCACTTAAACATACGTTCGTCCTCGAACGTGCTAAGAACTGTGTTGGGGTTTGTCTAAAATCACTGCTTAACACCTCGAGCACCTACCCTTGCTACCACAACTCAGCTGGCCGCCCTAGCTCGGTCAATCTGAAGATATCCTTTTTCACTTAAGCAAATAAGCCTTAGAGCCCAATTCCATCATCCAGAATTCTCTGCCAGGACTGTTCCAACATACGCTCACCGTATCAATAACTACACGCAGCACCAAAACATTACTGCATATCTTAGCTGAATTCACACCTTGCACCACTTTACTCACAGGACCACAATAGCATTCTCTGATCGAATAAATCGAAATTCCACGAATCTAATGCTCCCATTGCCCTCATGACCTACATAGGTCTTGCTCTAACTCTTACAATACCGCCAACACGGAAAAGGTGTGTAGAAATTCATAACCAACTGCCGAACCAACAATTCATCAGGCCTATACTCCTGACAAGTGTGAGCACGTGATTTTTGCCCTATATGAATCACTCACATAAATTCAAAAATAAATAATTTTTCATTATTTGCAAATTTTGTGGATTTTTTGTTGCATTTTCTGTCAATTGTTTGCATTAGATGTGCATGTTTAATTAATGAAAAACACAAAAAATATATGCATTTGCATTTAGGATTTAATTTAGCATTTTAGGATCAATTAAGTAATTAAATTATTTTATAAAAACGGAAAATCACAAAAATAGTTCAATTTGCACTTTTAATTTTAGTTTATATTTTTGAGTAGTTTTTCTTTTAATTTGTGGTGATAATTATCATTTAGGTTTAATTAGTTTTTTTAAAGGTAATTAGGTTCTAGGAATATATAGGTTTTAATTTAATTTTGAGAAAGGAAAAGAAAAAGAAAAAGAGAAGAAGAAAAGAGTTAATTTGGAAAAAAGAATTGAGAAATGAAGAGAGTTGGGCTGTTTTGGGCTAAACTGCCAAGGCCCAAACCCTTGCACCTGTCCAAACCCCATAACAAAACGACCTCGTTTAGGCTAGGACGATCTGGGTCGTCGAGGTATTGAGATCCAATGGCTCCCAAGTAGGGGTCACTTAGTATATATCGGTCCGAATTATCCTACACCCCCCCCCCCCCCGTCACTCGTCTCTCCCAATTTACTCTCTTCAGAATATCTTAGAACCCTAGACGCCGCCCCTAAATCCCCATCACCTCCGGTGGCGGCGCCTCCTCCAATCCCCACCAAAATCACACCACAAACTCACCCTGACCCACTCTCCCCAAATCCCGGGTTAATTTCCCTCGAATGTGGCCCAAGCTTCTCGAATCTGGAATCAAACTTAACCCTACAATCCCAGATTTCTCCGATACAAGATTTCGTAGAAGTTTTAGGTCTATTCCGAGATTATTCATGTGTTTTGATGAAAAACATACGATTAGTCTCGGAGTGGGCCGAGAACATGAGGATTTGAAGAGCTGTCACCCTTGTTATGGTCCGAGGTATTTATTAGGTACCTCCCTCTTCTTTTAATTCAGTTTTTCTTTTCTTTTCTCCATTTGTCGCCCCATCTTTTGTTCTGTTTCTGGATCCCTTTTAGTTTTCTTAGTTTCTTAGGGTTCGTTTTGTTATGCATGTTTAATTTAAACCCCTTAGTTCGTTTGGTCTGTTAGTTTTAGTTTGTTAATTGAATTTTTGAAATTAATTCAGTTTGCTTCTGGTTTTGTTCTTCTCCAGTTAAATTTGGTTCTGACTATATTTGGGCTTGGGATCCAGGCCTTAGGTTCAGAGTCATAGTTTGGATTGGGTTTTGAGTGAATTCAGCCCGGGGTCAATTTGACCCATACCAGTTTGGGCTATCTAGTTAATTAACAGGGTCATGGGGAGTAATTCTCATAGCTGTGAAGGGTAGTTTAGGTAACCTAGCTAGGGAATCTTTTGGTAACTGATTTAGAAGCTTCTAGGAAGCTTAGGTGGGGGTTCTTAATTGAATTTCAGACTTGTAGTAGGCTAACTTGGTTAACAAGTCAATAATTGAAGGATTTCTAAGCAAATTTGAAAAGTGAGAAAGGGCTCAAGGGCAAAACCTAGCCTATATCTGCTGCCCTAGTAACTTGACTATAAAGGCATTGTTACTTGTAGCTCAATGGGGGGATTGAAGATGAAAAATACGGAAAAAAGGCAGACGGCTAAAGTTTTCACTGTTCCATTGAAACATTTTTCTGATTCGTCTGAGGCTTAGAATGAGTTGAATTTGGTTGTTTCTGCAAACTGATTCTGGATTGAGTTTTGTGTTTGGAGTCCTAATCAAATCTGGAGTTTCAAATTGATTCAAATGACATTTGATATCTCTTCTTTGCTGTTTCTGGGCTGATTGTACTGCTGCTGTTAATTAACTCCTTGTGCTCTTATTTCTTTCTTCAATTCCAGGTATCTCTGTAAACTGTGAATGGCTAGTGACTGTAAACATGCCTCTTCGAGTGGAAGTTTGATGGAATACGAAATTATTTTGAGCTTTGCTTCTTGCTTCTTCTATTTCTGTTAGCTTGTCTGTAGCAAATCTAAAATTACACATTATTTTTCAGTTTTCCCCTGTCCTTAATATGCGTTAAAGATGAACTAGTGTTATTCGAGAAAGTGGTTGCAAAGCTTGGGATTCAGTGAGTGACATGCAAGGTTTCTTTGAGATTTGATTACTGTAAAAATGGGAAGTTTGAGTTGTTTGACTGTTGGTTTGAACTCTGTTTCATAAGGTTCCCTCGAGTTATTGAATTGGTCATTGTGATATGTATAGATTGCTGTAATAAGAAGTCTCAAACTAAGTACATTCTACTTCCCCTGTCAATGTTTGTTTTAGATTGATTTGAAGTCATTTAAGGTGACAGGATTAAGCATTGAAATCAGACTTGTTTAAGAATGAAACCTTTAGAAAAACACATAAATTTGAGGTTCAGTAACGGTCTGTTTTAATGAGAATGACAGAGGCTTGGTAGTTGAGTAATTGTTGTAATGTAATTCTGGATAATCTAAGTTTTAGCCTTAATGTTGTCTTGGATGATGACTTATCTTGCATAAAACCTACTTGCATGTTAATTTGCCATTAATTCAGTCATGATACTTCTAAAAGCCCAAATGCTAATCCTGCTCTCGCATGGGTTTGATCTACGAACCGCTGGGCTCCAGTTTGTGCGTGTTTCATCAGGCCTTGGGCCCTCAACTTGGGCTTGGATGAGGTTGTTGTGAAGTCCATGATTTTGCAGCCGCACGTCAGGCCTAGACCCCTTGTTTAAATATTTTTTTTATGCAAGCCCTTTAGCTAGTTTGAGTAGATTCCCTATTCACTTCGTGCTTAATTAATTAGATTTTTTTAGTCAATCGAGGTGTGCCATAGTAAATGACATCAATAGTTATGGCCCTCAATAAATATAGTTTAAGTTCCCTTTAAAAATAAAAATTGAGGTGCGCCGTGCCAAACAAAATGACAATGCGTGGCCCTCATTCAATTATTTCTTTTAAATCCTTAGAACTCGAGGCGTGCCATTTAGTAAATTTTCCATGGCCCTCGCAAAGTTAAGAACGCGTAGTTGCTTTAGGTGCATTATTTTAATAATATTACCTTCCTAAACTCGGGTGTGCATTTCATGTGATCCAAATCCAAATCCTAGTAACGTTGAATAAAATGTGTTTCGGATTGCGGGTGCATTTCATGTGGTGCGGTCCAAAAACATGTTTTAGACGACGTTAAATCTTCTTTAAAATAAATAAAAGCGATTTTTAAAGTTAAAATGCACATAGGCTTAAAATGTATTAAAATCAGATAATAGGCCAATTATAACAGTTGAGCGACCGTGCTAGAACCACGGAACTCGGGAATGCCTAACACCTTCTCCCGGGTTAACAAAATTCCTTACTCGGATTTCTGGTTCGCGGACTATAAAACACAGTCAACCTTTTCCTCGATTCGGATTTGAACCGGTGACTTGGGACACCATAAATCTCCCAAGTGGCGACTCTGAATTTTAATAAATAAATAAATCCCGTTTCGATTGTCCTTTTATTGGAAAAAACTCCCTTATACACCCCTTCCGGGGGGTGTAGTAAAAAAGGAGGTGTGACAACAAGAACCATCACCTCATTCTGAACCAAATATTGGTATTTGCTCCTTAATATACTTCATGTAATCAGATTGCAATGATCATAAATCCAATGATCTCGTCTCACCCAGTACGAACCGCTCAAGCAATAAGCCACCCCGGACATGCTCAAAAGTCTCATATGATGCCACAATGTGCCAATAGGCTATGAACTCGAACGTGACAAAAGGAAACCGAACTCTGAAAAGGAAATTCAATTACCCCACTCGCGAATCATACATGCGACGCGGTTAACATAATTAAACAGACACCCCGCTCGTGAATCATGTATGCGACACGGGCACACTGCTAATATAAGTTCCTCTCAGGAAAGGAGGAAACAAAACACATAAAACAAACACGGGGAACTATACCCAACATCATACTGTTGCGGCGCGCAACCCAATCCAAATAGCATACACATGGCGGCGTGCCACGCGGTCCACACATAAAATTCACATAAGGAGGTACACACCGAGCTAGATTGCTCATTACAAGATATCGAATATCGGTCACAAGCATGCCATGTGCATGATACCATCCCTGGGGAGACATATAGTGCCATAAGCTACAAACTCAAGCACAACTGAGGTGCGATATACGATCTGAATCTCAAGATCCATTTTGCTCATATAACATCATCTCTACGCGGGACCTAAACACATAAGCAATTTCCCAAGCCGTCTCACAACTCACACGGCGCAATGTATCATTACGTGAAATTTCGAAACAACACTCTGACTACTCCTTCATAAGGAGCGCATTACTAAAATGAACACATCTGGCCTGATATAGAGCCCATATTCACCCTTGAATCCATCCACAGACCTTAAGTCGATCCTGATCGCACTGAAATAGGCTAATAACCTTTCAATGGTCCATAATAACTCCTCTTTCGCTCATAACACATAAGAACAACCATCATAACCGGAGTAATCATCCACAGTCCACAACCCAATAAACCGATTGCCCTCCAGGCATCAATTCTCAAATTAACGACATCACCGCAATCTTCATACTTGGTTTAACTCTTCAATCAATCAAGTGACTACATGCCACACTTATACAACCTTCCCGTAAGGCACGCTCCCACCACCTTGCGTAATAGATAACAGGTTTGTACGTCCAAACCACCGGCCGCACTAACGCTGAAAAGCGATCAAGAATCCTTAACCAGGATGCAAAGCCTTTTTCACAAAACACCGATCTCAGGTGACGCTGAAGACAATACCAACTTACTTTAAACATCGAAACTCCTTTCCTGCTCATCCGAGCTCGTGTGATCCTTGTCAACATCGAACTGCAACCTTGATCCTCACTTTAAATTCCATACCACTCACTGCACCCAACACGCCAATATACGATAGAACACGATTTTTATAACAACTCCGGGACCACTAATAGATTAACACTTCATTATATAAAAACATTTAACTTAACTTACTTCAGGAGAACCATAGCAACACACAGGTGAATTCTCATATCCGTAGAATACGCCAAATCTCTAAGTAGTGGTCTTAAGCCACCATAGCCCTTACGGGACCCGCCTACACATGACAGGCCATAACAGTAGAACACTTCTGAATAACATCAATTACGGCAGCCGACAAGCCTCACATGTACCGCCACAAATCACTTGCATAACTTGATCGCGCTGAAGGAACCGATCACTGCCACCAATATGCCAATTCATCTATGGCTAATCAATCTATCTTCTTCCAATTTATCCTTGATCTCCTTATAAATAATGGTAACTCCATTCAACACATAGTATACTCCATCTGCACTCATATCGAGTGACCTCGACTCACGAGACCATGTTATCTCAAATCCCACGAACCATTTCATACCTCCCAATTGCTACCCTACAGGTAAAAACATCATAGAACCTTCTTGGCACCTCCTCATAAACTGCTACAAGGCTTGATTCTTAACTGTATCTATAGGATCGAAGCCATTAGGCACCACACATTACCCCTTTGAATCCACTAGGACCGTTGTTGAGAGCCACTCGCTCCGACTTGGCCTCGAATATACTCAACTCCATAAATCTTCTAGCACATGAATACCCTCTCAACAAAGCACCCAGCAGAATCACTTCCCTTGAAACTCGCATCTATACAAGGCATAAATCATAAATCCTTCCCCAAGTCTGAACATGGGCCAATAAGGCCAACCATAGCACACCTTTATCAATTCATTTGCTCAAATCACCGCTTATGTCCTTTTCGTAGCTGGAATGACCCATCAATATTCTAATAACCAGAAACTGCGCAAGTAGTTAACCATGCAACCCTAATCATAGGCGATGGGACTCTCCCACTTAGCTTGAAGCCATTATTACACAACTCTGGACTTCACTAGGATCCTTGATTTCTTATTGACATAAGCTTGCGCAATCGACCGCCAAAATTCTCGGAATCTTTCTGTAAAACCCCTTTTTATACTCTGAATCATCAACCACACTCGCATGACCGATCTCCTTACTGTATAACCAATAGAATTTCCGCAGAAACATCGCCAACCATGCAACTGCCGATCCGCTCACTGGAGATAACCCACCTGTGGGATTTACGTGTCAACGTCTTCCAACGCTGCTACACGGGGTGCAATCCCCATGACATTAATGACCCATCCTGAGTCCAAGCTCACTCTCTAGCTGCACAAGTCCATTTACCTCTCGTGGACATCAATTAAGTGCGCGGCAACATCCTTCCAATTCAAAGTTAGGTTGTGTCCTTCTTCATTTGAAGCAGCTCCTTTCCATTATATCAAATCTCCTGCCGCCTAATAGCCCATACTCCAAATTAATCCATAGGCCCAAATCACCAATCACTAAAATTTCCAAATCACCCCAAACTCTCCCACTTTGGCGAAACTCACCCCTTTAGTCGACTACCCGACCTTTAGTTCTTATACCTGGCCTTCTAGATATTTTAACCACCGCCTGACACTTCCCACATGTCCTTCCTCATTCTTTGCTGTTCAGTTGTTGCCATAAATAAAATCTACCTTCGTGGCACTTGAACCCACATTTGATGCTAACTTTAAACCTTTCCGAAGATCATCTTCTCGAACCATCGACATTAGG
>NW_017674981.1:74753-79101 GCF_001879085.1 Nicotiana attenuata
AGTAGATGAAACAACTTTCAGAAACTCGAATAGGTTCAAAGAAATTAGGGCTTTGAAACCAAACAAGTTCAGAGATGAAGAACAAGCGAATCACATAGCAAATAGTCTCAAAACTCGAATGAATCCCCAAATTTAGGGCCTTCCCCGTCAATTGAGTATAGAGATGAAAACAAGTAAATTAGGAAGAAATACTAACGAAATAAGTTCAGAAATCTCAAAAGGGAACTAAGACTTTTAATATGCATATTCCAGTAGCAGAATAACATAGAGAAACACAGCAGAAGAGCAACACAGTAGAATAACAACATAAGAAACACAGTACACATGTTTAAAAAATCAGAAGAGCTTCGAAATAAAGTAACAAAAAACCCTAAGTCGGAAAAGACAAAGGTTCTTAAAGTAGAGTTCTGAAAGAAACCATGAGAAAACTTTTAGGAGCTTAGAGAAAACACAGATCTACAACGGATCTAAAAGAATCACAAAAACCTCGAAGGTTAGGGTTTCAGAAGAAACCAGATGGTGAGAAAGGCTTGGAAAGTCATTGATCTGAGCAGGAGAAGCCAAGAGTTAGGCTTGAATAGCCATGGCTGGCCGGAGCAAGGTCGAAGATGACCGGAGACAGCATAGCACCGAAATAGACCAAGGTCTGGACCAAGCTTCTTCAAAGTCTGGCCTTGAAACCATAGTACTCAAACATAATAGGAGTCATAGGAGGTATATACAGGCCTTTAATGGCTTTGGAAGCCATTGATTCAAGCGATTTTAGGGTGGAAGTGGAGGGAGGCGGCTAGGGTTTCTGAGAGAGAACTGGGAGAAGGGGGGATTCAAAGGTGGCTACCAGTGAGAAATGGTTAGGGTTTGGGGGGTAATGGGAAATTAAAAAAGGAAAGATTAAAGGGTGGCCGTTGATCATTTGATCAACGACCTGGATTGAATGGGGATCCAAGCGGGTTATTTTAAAAGGGTCGTGGGTCGGGTAGACTAGGATTTGGGTCTAGGTAATTGGATTTTAGAATTGGGTTTTATTGGGGGTTGATTTGGGGCTACAATTGAAATAAACGGGGCTAGTATTTAAATAGCCGCTTTTCCCTTGTTTAATTTTATAAAACAGTAAAATAATTTCTGAAAACAAATTAAAGGCACTATAATGATTAATAATACATACTTATCCTGCGGCACGAAGGCCGCTTCTGCGGCTCCGCACTTGCAGCCCAAGTCTCGCAGTAGCGGTTATACCAACAACCAGCAACTTCAGCTATCTCCAAAATTCCATTTTCGATCCGTTAACCACCCGAGGCTCCCGGGACCCCAACCAATATACCAACCAGTCCCAAAACACATTACGGACTTGCTCGAGGCCTCAAATCATACCAAACGATGCTAAAACTACGAATCGACCTCCAATCCAAGCTTTATGAACTTTAGAATTTCAAACTTCTACTTTCGATGTTTAAACCTATCAAATCGCGTCCGATTGACTTCAAATTTTGCACACAAGTCATGTTCGACATTACGGACCTACTCCAAATTAATCGGATTCCGACCCCGATATCAAAAAGTCCACCTCCGGTCAAACTTCTCAAAAACCTTCAAATTTCTATCTTTAGCCAAATGACTCCAAAATGACCCACGGACATCCGAATTCACTTTTGATCGCGCTCCCAACTCCAGAATCACCATACGGAGCTACTCCCAGGCTCGGAATCCCAACGGACATCACCGAAATGCACTTCAACCCAAACTTATGAAATTTCTTCCAAAATGCTAACTTCCACAATGGGCGCCAAAACGCTCCCGGGTCACCCAAAACCCGATCCGGGCATATACCCAAGTCCGAAATCATCATACGAACCTATTGGAACCTACAGATCCAGATTCCGAGGTCGTTTACTCAAAATCCTAGTTAATTCTTTCAACTTAAAGCTTCCGAAATAAAAATTCTCTTTCCGAATCAACCCCAAACTTCCCGAAATTCAATTTCGACCACGCGTACAAGTCATAATACCCGAAATGGAGCTGCTCATGGCCTCAAACTGCTGAACAGCACGCTAGTGCTCAAAACGACCGGTCGGGTCGTTACATTGTTATTGATGGGGTTTTTACCCAAAGTTAAGATTGGTATTGTGGAACTAAGTGTTGAAGTAAGACTGGTTGTTGCCATGTCTATCTCCCTATTATTGTTGTCTCTGTTTTGATGAGGTAGAGTGATAAAGCACGAAGGGTGATGTCGTGCACGTTTTTATTACTTATGTGGTGAGAAAGAGTGATAAAGCACGAAGGGTGATGCCGTGCACATTTCTATTATTCATATGGTGAGGTTGAGTGGTAAAGCACGAAGGATGATGTCGTGCACGTTTCTATTATTGATTATCTGGTGAGGTTCAGAGTAAAAGCACGAAGGGTGATGCCGTGCATTTTCTGTTTGTTGTGTTTACTTATTACCGGTTCAAGGTATACTAGATGTTTAAATTCCTCTTCTGCTTTGATTCTTTATTCTGGTACCCCTTTGGCATGTTTCCCCTCCCGTTAATATCTGCTTAGCTTCTATTAATTTTTATTTTTGTTAGCATATTGTTTAACTGCACGGGTTTAAGCATGTGCCTTGTCCTAGCCTCGTCACTACTTCGCCGATGTTAGGCTCGGCACTTACCAGTACATGGGGTCGGTTGTACTGATACTGCACTCTGCACTTTCTGTGTAGATTCCGGTACTGGAGCATGTTGACCCGAGTTGATTTGCTGCTTTCAATCCTTCAGGAGACCCAAGGTAGATTTGCCGGCGTTCGAATACCCTGGAGTCCCCTTTCAGTTATTCCAGTTTACTGTTTCTTTTAATTCAAAGACAGATGTATTTTTTTTCAGCCAGTATTTGTAGTGACTCTTAGAAGTTCGTGAATTGTGACACCAGTTTCTGGGTAGTTGTGTATAAGTACTTGGGTTATTATGAAATTCTTCACTCTTTTAATCTGTTTTGGTTTAATAGCTGTTATTTACTGATTTAGTCAAGGGTTAGCGTATTAAATCTTTAACTGTTAGATTGCCTAGCATCCGAAAAGTTAGGCGCCATCACGGTCCCGACGATGGAAAACCCAGGTCGTGACAGTGATAATTAGTACAAAACTATCTTCTTTCATATCGTTGCATTTTAAAAGCCCTTGTTGTCCTGATTCGATCGATAAGAAATGAGAAAACTACCCTCTATAGCCCCTCAAAATTTTAATAGCCCATATTTTCTCCTACTTACAAAAAATGGCCCTTCGGCCTAAACGTATTGCATATAGTAGCCGAAAGGAATAAGCATGACAACACAAGCGCCTGTAGCTCAGTGGATAGAGCGCCTGTTTCCTAAGCAGAAGGTCGCAGGTTCGACCTTACCTGGCGCGATATAGCAACCCTTTTTTGCCTTTTTAAATGTACTTCTGGATCTAATAAGTATTACCTAACAATTGAATGAAATATGTAATGCAGGTCATATACGAAATGTCTATTTTTGTATATTTTTTGTATAATACAGTCTATTTTTGTATATTTTTTGTATAGTAACAGTCTATTTTTATAGTGACAGTCTATTTTGTATATTTTTTGTATAGTAACAGTCTATTTTGTATAGTGACAGTCTATTTTGTATATTTTTGTATAGTAACAGTCTATTTTGTATAGTGACAGTCTATTTTGTATATATTTTGTATAGTGAGAGCTAATTGTATATAAATTGTATAGTGGCAGTCTATTTAGTATATTTTTTGTATAGTAACAGTCTATTTTGTATAGTGACGGTCTATTTTGTATATTTTTGTATAGTAACAGTTTATTTTATATAGTGACAGTCTATTTTGTAGATATTTTGTATAGTGAGAGCTAATTGTATATAAATTGTATAGTGGCAGTCTATTTAGTATATTTTTATATAGTGATAGTCTATTTTGTACATATTTTGTATAATGACAGTCTATTTAGTATATTTTTTGTATAGTAACAGTCTATTTTGTATAGTGACAGTCTATTTTGTATATATTTTGTATAGTGAGAGCTAATTGTATATAAATTGTATAGTGGCAGTCTATTTAGTATATTTTACAGTCTATTTTGTATATTTTTTGTATAGTAACAGTCTATTTTGTATAGTGACAGTCTATTTTGTATATTTTTTGTATAGTAACAGTCTATTTTGTATAGTGACAGTCTATTTTGTATATTTTTTGTATAGTAACAGTCTATTTTGTATAGTGACAGTCTATTTTGTATATATTTTGTATAGTGAGAGCTAATTGTATATAAATTGTATAGTGGCAGTCTATTTAGTATATTTTTGTATAGTGAGAGCTAATTGTATATAAATTGTATAATGA
>NW_017674982.1:0-819 GCF_001879085.1 Nicotiana attenuata
ACCCCTAGATCCTGACTAGTGCTCGACCATGAACAATAGCATAAAAAAGGCTGATGAGTTGAAAAATGGAATTAAAGTCATGTGCTTGTGGAACTGGAAGTAGGGGTGATTACGAAAAGTCAAAAATTTAACCAAACCAAAAATCGAATCGAAAAAGATAGATAATTGTTTTGTTTGATTTGATTTGATTTGATTTTGATTTTGATTTTGAAATTTTAAAAATAGACCAAATTTGATTTAATTTTGGTTTTATGAAAACAAAATTGAAAAAATGAACCAAATCAATTATAAAAATACTTATTGAAATTACTGTTATGTATATTTTTATACAAAATATTTTATAATTTTGTGATGCATATTAATCATTTTCACTCATGGTTCTTTATTAGTTCTTTACCTTTATAGTAATCTTTTTTTATTTAAAGGCCATCCTAAAAGAAACTACGATTTTCTATTAAAGTGTTGTCTATAAAAGGGCCCTAATTAATTAGCATCATTAATTACCATTATTAGAGGACCTTTCGCGGGATTCGAGCTTTAAACTCAGGTCCACACTTGAACAAGAGGAAAGCCTCCTAATTCAAATATGCTACCTAGTCGGAAGGCTCAAAACCCGTATTATTAAAATTAATCTCACCAACTTAACACAAATTCAAACTTTCAGCATTTTTGGGCTTCAAAATTAACCCAGAAAGAAGGAAAATACTGCTGTTTCTACTAGAATTTGCCCAGCTTTGGGCTTCTGATTTTGACTTTGGCCCAGTTCCATAAACCAAATGTGAATAGACATGCTGCAGAATGAATGCATAAAAATAGATT
>NW_017674982.1:5351-6221 GCF_001879085.1 Nicotiana attenuata
AATTATTCTACCAACTATTATAAGAATTTGAAAGCTAAGTCCTATTATCCAGGGAGGTCCTGACAACTTCTAATAATTATGAACCTAAGTTATATCCTCTAGAGGTATTACCCCCACTACATTTGTTGTCTAAAAGGTCTTAAACTACTTCCCATTATCCAGGTGGGTCCTGACAACTTCTAGTTAAAAGATAGTTTTAACCTAAGTTATATCTACTGAAGGTACGACTCCCACTATATCTTGTTATCTGAAACGAACTTTAAAGCTACATCCATTATCCAGGAGGGTCCTAAAAACTCCTAATTGAATCCTATCTTAAAGGTGCAAACTTTGAAACCAACTTATATTCCTATTTATGCTAAATTATGCTACTCATGATTCTTTTGAAATTTAAACTAAGTCCCATTTTCCAGGAGGGTCCTGAGAATTTCCCGTCATACCTGTTTTGGGTGCTTGCTTTTTCCTTAAGGAGGGTTTCTCCAAAACCAATAAAAACTTTCTGCCCCTGTTTCAATCAAAGAAAAATCTTGTCAGTTTTAAAAATGTGGTTAGTTGTTGGCATTCTTGCCAGGTACATCCCTGCTGCTGGGGTTTACTCCGTCTCGCTTTCCTGGACTTGCCTTGAATCCCCTCGACTTCCTGACCGAATTTCAACCCCTTGACTCTGATGACCCAAGTGTTCTATCCCATATTGTTGTTTTTGTGTTTCTGACCCCTCTTTAGAAACTTCGCTTCTTCCCCACAATTATCCGACTAATCCACCGATGAAACTTCCAGTGGTCCTTTATGACTTACTTTGCTTTTCGACATCTTTAATATATTCTGGCCCTGTCTGTACAACTAGGAAGCTGGTAGTTAGCCTTGACATTC
>NW_017674982.1:6990-11900 GCF_001879085.1 Nicotiana attenuata
GCACAACCATAACTGTTGCCCCAGTTTTTTCCGTGGGGGCTTTTGGACTTTTATTTTGGTGTGACTGAACCTCAGAGAGAGGCTGCCTACGTACCCTTTCGGGATCAATTCAAACGTAGTTCAGGTCATAGGAATTACTTTGTGGTTGCAATCTTTCCTTTTCTTCCACTTTCTTTTCTTTCTTTTCATTTCTTCTCTTTCTTTTCTTTTCTTCAGTTTCTTTTTCCTTTTTTTGTTTCCTTGTTTCTTCACTGATTTTCCTTGCGCGAGCTCTCAAGTTGTTACTGATTTCGAATGAGGGGTACGAAAGAAAGTAAATGAGGCTCAAAAGGGGTAACAAAGATACAATGTTTGGATAGCAGAACAAAATGCCTTCATCATTTCAATCTCAAAAATATGCCAAATACAATAAAGTACAATTAAACCAAGAAATCATACATAGTATCGCTTGAATGCATCAGAGTTGATAGCCATTTCTACACATTTTCCTTCCACATATGTCAAATATAATGCACCATTGGACAACACTCGTTACAACAAATGGCCCCTGCCAGTTCGGGGCGAACTTTCCTTTTGCCTCAGCCCAATGAGGTAAGATACGCCTCAACACCAATTGCCCTACTTCGAATCTCCGCGGACGCACTTTCTTGTTATATGCTCTTGCCATTCTCTGTTGGTACAACTGACCGTGACATACTGCTGCCAATCTCTTTTCATCAATCAAACTTAGTTGTTCCAAGCGGGCTTTAACCCATTCAACATCATCAATTTCCGCCTCGGCAATAATCCGAAGGGATGGGATTTCAACCTCTGCGGGTATTACTACTTCAGTGCCACACACCAGTGAATAAGGAGTCGCCCCTAGTGAAGTGCGGACAGTAGTGCGATAGCCTAAAAGGGCGAAAGGTAACTTCTCATGCCATTGCCTGGACCCCTCTACCATTTTTCCAAAGTATTTTCTTGATGTTCTTGTTAGCTGCTTTGACCGCTCCATTCGCCTTAAGACGATTTGGGGTGGAATTGCGGTGCGTGATCTTAAACTGCTGACATGTCTCTGCCATCAAATGACTATTTAGATTGGCCCCATTGTCTGTGATGATTACCTTCGGGATCCCAAACCGACATATGATATTCGAATGCACAAAATCGATCACTGCCTTCTTGGTCACAGATTTGAAGGTCTTTGCCTCCACCCACTTAGTGAAATAATCAATACCTACCAGAATGAACCTGTGCCCCTTTGACGCCGCTAGCTCGATCGGCCCAATGACATCCATTCCCCAAGCAACGAACGGCCATGGTGCCGACATTGTATGCAATTCAGATGGTGGAGAATGAATCAAATCTCCATGTACCTGACATTGATGACACTTGCGTACGAAACTGATGCAATCCCGTTCCATAGTAAGCCAATAATAACCCGCTCGGAGAATCTTCTTTGCCAACACATATCCACTCATATGAGGTCCACAGACTCCCGCATGTGCCTCGGCCATGATAACTGTAGCCTGTTTAGCATCCATGCATCTTAATAATCCAAGATCTGGAGTTCTCTTATATAACACTCCTCCACTGAAGAAAAAGCCGCTTACCAGGCGTCGAATTGCTCTCTTTTGATCCCCTGTAGCTTGTGCTGGGTACACTCCCATCCGGAGGTATTCTTTGATATCATGGAACCAGGGCTCACCGTCAAGCTCTTCTTCCACCCTATTACAATAGGCATGCTGATCTCGGACCTGAATCTGTAACGGGTCCACACAAGCCTTGTTTGGATGATGCAGCATTGACGCCAAAGTAGCAAAAGCGTCAGCAACCTCATTGTGAATCCTTGGAATATGCCTGAAATCTATTGATTGAAACCGTTGACAAAGTTCATGCAAACACTGCCGATACGGTATGAGCTTCAAATCTCGTGTCTCCCATTCACCCTGAATCTGGTGTACCAGAAGATCCGAGTCACCTATGACCAAGATTTCCTGGACACCCATGTCTATAGCCAATCTCAAACCCAAGATACATGCCTCGTATTCAGCCATGTTATTGGTGCAATAGAAACGAAGTTGAGCAGTAACAGGGTAGTGTTGCCCTATCTCGGAAATCAGTACTGCTCCTATCCCGACGCCTTTGGCGTTAGCAGCCCCATCAAAGAATAGTTTCCATCCTGGCTTCTCGACTTATTCTAATTCTTCAACATGCATTATCTCCTCGTCGGGGAAGTATGTTTTCGAAGGTTCATATTCATCATCAACCGGATTCTCGGCCAAATGATCAGCCAGCGCTTGTGCTTTCATTGCAGTCCGGGTTATGTAGACAATATCAAACTCCGTAAGCAAGATTTGCCATTTCGCCAGTCTCCCTGTGGGCATGTGTTTCTGAAAAATGTACTTCAACTAGTCCAACCGAGAGATGAGATAGGTGGTATATGCTGACAAGTAATGTTTCAACTTCTGCGCTACCCAGGTTAAGGCACAACACGTCCTCTCAAGTTGAGTGTACTTCACCTCATATGATGTGAACTTCTTGCTGAGGTAGTAAATCGCCTGCTCTTTCTTTCCTGTGATGTCATGCTGCCCCAGTACACAACCAAAAGAATTATCCAAAACGGTCAGATAAAGGATCAAGGGTCTTCCCGGCTCCGGCGGGACCAACACGGGTGGATTAGCCAAATACTCCTTAATCTTGTCAAATGCTGCTTGACATTCATCCGTCCATCTGACGGCAACATCTTTCTTTAGCATCGTAAAGATGGGCTCGCAGGTCGTTGTGAGCTGGGCAATGAACCTGCTGATGTAATTCAACCTGCCAAGCAAACTCATCACCTCTTTCTTGTTCCTTGGCGGTGGTAGCTCCTGAATGGCTTTGATCTTGGATGGGTCTAACTCAATACCGCGCCGACTTACCACGAATCCCAACAACTTCCCAAATGGGACTCCAAACGCACACTTTGCTGGATTAAGTTTGAGGTTGTACCTGCGGAGTCTCTGGAAGAATTTCCTCAGGTCATTGACATGGTCACATTGTTTCCTCGACTTTATGATCACGTCGTCTACATAGACCTCAATTTCTCGATGTATCATGTCATGGAACATGGTAGTCATCGCCCTCGTATACGTTGCCCCTGCGTTCTTTAACCCAAATGGCATGACCCTATAACAATACGTTCCCCAAGGCGTGATGAATGCCGTCTTTTCCGCATCCTCCTCATCCATCAAAATCTGGTGATAGCCCGCATAACAATCCACGAAGGAACCAATCTCATGTTTGGCACAATTGTGGATCAATATGTGGATGTTTGGTAGTGGGAAGTTGTCTTTCGGACTTGCCTTATTGAGGTCACGGTAATCTACGCACACTCTGGTTTTTCCATCCTTCTTTGGCACCGGCACAACATTGGCTAACCAGGTGGGATACCGCGTGACTCGGATGACCTTTGCCTCAAACTGCTTGGTGACCTCTTCTTTGATTTTCACACTAATGTCTGTTTTAAATTTCCTTAGCTTCTGCTTGACAGGAGGGCATGCTGGGTCAGTGGGCAATTTGTGGACCACCAAATCAGTGCTTAAACCTGGCATGTCGTCATATGACCATGCAAAAACATCTTTATACTCAAAAAGTGCTTTAATTATCTCTTCCCTGAGCTGAGGTTCCAAATGGACACTTATTTTCGTTTCCCGCACAGTCTCCTGATCCCCTAAATTGATTGCCTCTGTGTCATTCAGATTAGGTTTGGGTTTTTCTTCAAAGTGGCTTAATTCTTTACTGATTTCCTCAAAAGCTTCCTCATCATCATATTCTATTTCGTCATCACACTCAATTTCTTGTATTATTATGTCTGAGTTAGATTGGCATTTAAGACTGGGCTGAAGACTCCTCATGCATGACACATCACTGAAACCAGCGTAAAAGGGACTGTACAAGAAAGAAAAGAAAGACAAAAATAAAAACTATCAGGAATGAAAAGGAGGGAAATTGCATTTCATTAATACTTAAGATAACAAGGTTTAACTCATCCAAACGGACGGAACATAGCATCCGAATTACAACCTTGGAAATAATCCAGATTAAACTGAAAAGAAATCAAAACTAACTACCAAGACTCCCTCCGGGTAGGAAGGGGAGTTGCTTCCCAATTGTTAAGCTTTGCTTGGGCCCCCACGAACGGGACATCTGTTTTGCTTGGACCTTCTCCGGCTTCCAACACATTCACCTCATGAAACAACTTTTCAAACTTCTCAATCAGCTCCTTGTCGGGGTCAACCACACCTTTGGGCATTGATGTTGCTAGGCGCTTCTTAGTACCAGGCCTGACAAAGGAACGGGAAAGGCGGGGAATGGGTTTTGGAAGGGTCCATGCTTTCTTTTTCATTTTTCTAGCTCGCCTTATGTCTGCAGCAGTGGGCTTGAAACCCAGACCAAAAGTATCCAGGTTTGCAGGAAGGAATACGGGCTGTACGATGCCTTGTAAAGAAGCACCCAGGCCTTTTCCAGGTACAAATTCGTTCTTCAGCATCTCCGACGCAACCATGATGGATGCAACAGCTACCTTTGGCACAGGAATACGCTTCCCTTCCGGGATCTTCTCAACCGACACCGTATCGAAGACTTGATAAACCCATGGGCCTTTGTCATCCTCAGCTTCTATGAATGGCACAATGGCATCACCCAGAGTACACGAACTATCTTCCCCATGCACCACAATCTCTTGCCTGTCCCACTCGAATTTAACCATCTGGTGCAAGGTAGATGGCACTGCCTTTGTTGCATGGATCCAGGGTCGGCCTAACAGGAGATTGTAAGAGACAGCCACATCAAGCACCTGGAACTCCATAGTGAACTCAACCGGACCTATTGTCAGTTCCAACACTATATCCCCAACTGTGTCTTTGCCCCCTCCATCAAATCCTCGCACG
>NW_017674982.1:12928-17667 GCF_001879085.1 Nicotiana attenuata
TCCCGGCAACTTTCGACATCGTGACCCTGGACATTGGAATGGTATTCACACCGTTTTAGAAGGGTCAAAGCCTCTTGCACGCTTGTCCACATGATTCGGAGGAATGGGTGCAATCAGGTTATATTGCTTTAGTTTCTCAAACAAGTTTGCATATGACTCTCCCAAGGGGGTGAAAGTTTCCTGCTTCTGTGCCCTCTCTTGCTTGAAATTTTGGCTGGCCCGCAAACCTGGCTCCAGGGGGATTCGTTGTAGGCTCCTGGGGGTGGGTAGGTGTTTTGAGTTGGGTGAGCATTTTGTGGGGTGAGTGCGCGCCACTGCGCATGGGTAGGATGTTGGGGGTATGTTTGGGCATGGTAGACAGAGAAGTGGGGATAGTGTTGTGGTGGGCTATATGGAGTGTGGGGGTAGGTTTGGGGATGGGGTCGAGGTTGGTTGTAATATGGTGATGGGCCCCTGGACCAAGCTCTTGATTCAACTACTGCCACATCTTCTTTCTTTTCCACTACCACTCCAGTGCCGCTTTGGATAGCCTGGGTAGTTGCCTTGATTGCAGAATAGCTCATGATCTTGTTGGATTTAAGCCCCTCATCCACCATACTTCCCATTTTTACTACCTCGTTGAAAGATTTTTCCACTGCTGACACCAAGTGACCATAGTAGGTGGGATCCAAAGCCTGTAAGAAGTAATCAACCATCTCGCTTTCTTTCATTGTAGGATCGACTCTTGCCGCTTGTTCTCTCCACCGGAAACCGTACTCTCTGAAGCTTTCCCCGGGCTTATTCTCAATTTTAGTTAGTGACAGACGGTCTGGGACAATTTCGAGATTATACTGAAAGTGACATGCAAACGCCTGGGCCAGATCGTCCCAAGTATACCATCGAGCATGATCTTGTCGGGTGTACCATTCCAAAGCCGCACCACTTAGACTTTGACTAAAATATGCCATCAATAGCTCGTCTCTTCCCCCAGCTCCTCTTATTTTACTGCAGAACCCCCTTAGATGTGCTACCGGATCACCGTGTCCGTCATATAAATCAAACTTGGGTAACTTGAATCCCGCAGGTAACTGGACATCGGGAAACAAGCACAAATCCTTGTAGGCCACACTCACTTGACCTCCGAGACCCTGCATATTTCTGAATGACTGTTCTAAGCTCTTGACCTTTCGTATCATCTCCTCCTACTCAGGGTTTTTGGAAGGCTTCTCTACTTCAGCTGAGAGATCAAGGCGGGGAGTGTAAGGGCATGGCTCTAGCGGTTTGAAAGTGGCTTCGGGTGGGTAATACTGGTTATCATAGGTTTGGAACAAAGGTTCGCTAGAAGACCTGTGTAGTGCGACAGGTGGGGGAGCCACGAACACAGGAGTAGTTAGTGGTGGAGGGCATGGAATTTTTTTGGGTGGTGGAGGTGGTGGTGTTTGAGAGGTGATTCCGTAGTACTGCTGGTAAGTAGGGAAAGCATGACATGAGTTCACTGTGGGAGGATCTTGAGGCTGAGCTAGTGATGGGAGGTAGGTGGGGTTAGCAGGATAGGCTGGTGGTGGATGTCCTTTCGACCAGCCCTGGTACATCTCGGCCATTTGTTGCTTCAGTTTATACATCTCCTCCTTCATTGCATTAACGTTCACTACTTCCTCCTCCCTAGATGGGTCGACAATGCTTGCTTCCAATTCCTGGTTAACCATGTTTGACTTATCCTTAGAGCGGGTGTTGTAGGGATGGGTCACCAGAATGCCAGTCAACTTAACCACTTGCCTGGACTCATCAACAACAACTTTGTTAGCGGTTAGGGCATTAACAGATAGATAACCGCACATTGAGGAGTGAATGCACCTAAGCAGTTAACCATTTCTATTATGCCCTTGCTTGGTTGCATGCGCCATCCCGGCTTTCCGTTTTCTTTATTTGCCAATTACAAACTTTCTCTTCTCTTTTCTCTTTCTTCTTTCTTTTTTTTTCTTTCTTTTCACTCTTACCTTTGTTTTTCCTTGTTCCTATTCGCTCTTTTCCTCAAAATTGTTTTTTCGCTCTTTTCTTTCCTTTGCTCCCTTTTTATTTTCTCTTGTTTGCTTTTATTTGGTTTCCTATTTTCTTTTTGTTTTTCTTTCCCTCATTTGTTTTTCTTTCCTTTCTTGTTTTTTTCCCTTTCATTTAGTTACGGTCGAATCCTACGGAGATTGCCTACGTATCACGACCCCGCGTGAATCAGACCAAGCGTAGTTCTGCAAAAATACATGCAAGAAATAAAGAAACAATTTTTTGGGAATTTTCAAATTTTCATTAATAACAACTGCGATTACAAAGCTATTAGACTATTTGTTTTTCTTTTCTCGGAAAAGGAAAGTACAAAAACAGAAATACAGACTCGACTATATAAGAATACATCAAAGCTTCAAATCCTGGGGCCCGCGGGGCATCTCTCGGCATCGCCGCGGGCCTGCGTGCGAGACCCTTTTGCAACTGATCCAGATCATTCATGACCTGGCGAACAAATATCATCACGGAAGCAAAGAACGTGGTATGACCCATCCGCTCACCAGCCTGGCACTTCATGACAATATAGTTGGCAATGTTTCTGATTCTTTCTCTGATTTGTCCCTTTTCTTGGAGTAGCCGAATTATCTGTTGGGTACGAGCCTCTAGAACCTGAGAATCCTGGAGGTGAAGGTCTTGTAACAATTTTATTTCCTTTTCCATCTCAGCGATTAACCCATAACACTGTTCTCTCTCGGCCCGAAATTCTTTGTCCCGCCGAGCTGCCTTTTCTTCAAGAGTATTCATTTTTCTTTTCATGTTAGCAATGGTTCCCTCATAGTTCCTCTTCATTTGTTGTACAAACTGGGCTGCTTCCTCAGTCTTCTTTGCCCATTGTGCCCGAAGTCTTGCCATGTTCCCCTCGGATTATTCCAATTCTTCCTGACAGTCCAGGACTTGCTTCTTTAGTCCTTTTATCAATCTCTCGTCGGATAGACTTCTTTCCCGATTCCTGGCATCTATTTTCATTTGCTGAATTTGGGCCTTGAGAGCTTCATTCTCCTGGGCCAATTTCTTTTTATCGCCTTCATCAGCCGCGACTTGCAAGGTGTTTTCAAACCGGAGCTCCTGAACCTGTTTTTCCAATGCTCCTATTCGGGCCCTATACTCCTTTTCTTTGGCTAACCAATCCCATTGCACCTGGGCCTCGTTAGTGAATTGTTATACATGTGGCCTTTTGGCGGGTCTCTCAGGGATTTGAAATCTCTTACCAAACCAGACCAAGTATTTGGGATCTACCTCACCTCTGGCTCGGTCCTGTACTATAGTCTTGGGTTCAAGGTACCTGCACTCATTCCAAATCTTTCAAATTCTGCCTTCACGGAATGCAGCTTTCGTGTCACGACCCCAAACGCGGTCGTGATGGCGCCCAACACAATTGCTAGGCAAGCCTGACCACAGTCGTTCCCAAATCAACCGTAAACCTCAAAAAAACCGACAATTTAACGCGAACAAAATAGTTTTAGACTAATAATCCAATATTTATCGAGAGTAATACTAAGAAATACGAAGTCTGATAAAAACACTCCCAAAAGATCTGGGGTCACGAGTCTAGAGCCTCTAAAACAAACTGAATAATAATAACTGAACGAAAATACTCAAGTCTGGAAATGTATATATGAATAAAAACTGAAATAGGAAGAGTAGTCAGGTCCTGCGAACGTCAAGCAGCTACCTCAACAACTCTGATAAGCTCTGGAAAACAAAGAATGCTCAGCTAAGCCTCCGGTGCACCTGAATCTGCACACAAGGTGCAGGGAGTAGGGGTGAGTACTACCGACTCAGTGAGTAATAAGCATATAAAATGTCTGAAGATAAGAAATCCACGAAATGCCACAAAGTAAAGCTAAAACTAACAGTCCTACACCTTACTACGAACCTACAGCAAACAACTTCAAATATAACAGTCAAGTAAAAATGTAAAGATGCAATGCAATGCACATGAACACGTTGTGGCGTACAGCCCGATCCATTTAATGTCGACGGTGCTCACTGGGGGTGTGTACAGACTCCGGAGGGGCTCCTTCAGCCCAAGCGCAATATAATCTATCATTCGCTGCGGCGTGCAGCCCGATCCATACTCAGTCCACAATATTCATATGAGTCACATAACAGATCCAATTAATTTTCCAATTTCCAATTTATTAAGAAGAATATACTTTAGATATTTAACTTCAGGAAAAGTGACTTAGCGTTTCATAACAGTGATTAAACACAGGACTGAGATCAATGATTATACAAAGCATGCTATCACAATGACATTCATCCTCTAAGGATGCTACAGATCGGCACAAGGCCCCAAACACAGCAATAAGCCCAGATATATTCGATACAGGGTGCGTATCAGTGCCAATATAGAAATATTCTTGTTCGGGATGGACTAAGTCTCAATCCCCAGTCATAACTAATCCCGCACCTGCCATGGGGTGCGAGTCACGCCCTATAGTAGCGTCACAATGTGATAAGCCGGGGTTTCAAACCCTCAGGCCATCATATACACCAACTACTCACCTCTAACCGGCCGTAGAATGGTCCGCAATGCCTTTTCCTTTCGTATCGACCTCCTCGCGCGTCGAATCTAGTCAAAATCACAACGAATACATAAATATGGGGTAAAGAAACATAACCCAATCAAAAATACTCGAAAAGTACTAAAATTCACGAAGTTGGTAAAAACTCGAAGCCCCGGTCCACCTTCTCGAAAA
>NW_017674982.1:22315-35197 GCF_001879085.1 Nicotiana attenuata
CTGGAGAAGTGGACTGATGGAACCCTCGCTACAGATGAACCCCTGGGCTGAGAAGCGGAGCCAGAGCAATCTGGGCTGGAAAGGGCACTCAGTGGCAGGCTGGCTTTCTGGCTGATGACCCTGCATGACCACGGCCTGACGAAGCCCACTGGACTCTGAACACGAACTGACTGAGGAGGTCTGAAGGAAACGACCTCTGCTGCGCTGGAACTACCCCTAGAATGGGCACCACTGGAAACTACCTGAACCTCGAGGCTCCTTAGCCTCCCTCTCCTCACGCTCCGACGACGATTCTGTCTCAATCTGACGAACCGCATAACTACCTCCTCAAATGTAACTGCTGTAGCCCTTTCTCTAGTCATGCAATATGCGGATCGGATAGTTGAGACCATCCACAACCTCCTGATCCCTCTCGCGATCTGTCGGAGGATCATCCATGTGGCCATGCCGAGGCTAGCTATTGAAACCTCATACTCATACTGAGTCCAACTGGTCCATATCTTCCCTGAGTCAACACTCGAACTGACGGACGGCAGCTCTTCCCCTGCGAGAACTGGGTACATTACTTTTTCCAATAATACCGTAGAGAACTGTTTGCCTACGTGAAGGGGCGCTGCTCCAAATAGGCCTACGCCTCTCTCGAATCCTCCCCCAATTAAATGCAGGCCCCCTGTTGAAACTGGAAGGTAGTAAAAGAGCACTCCACTAGGACTCCAGAAAATACCAGCAGTTATCGAAGCATAAGCTTTGCACTTATCCAGAAAACCCTGGGCATCTCTCGCCCTCAACACCACTGAATGTCGGGAGCTGAAGCCTTATACCGAACCTCTCCAAACCGAACGCTGCTCGTCATCTGCATAGTTGGAACCACATACCTGAAGCTGGTGCGACTGGCGCAATGGAACAAATGCTGCAACTGGTGCAACTGGTGAAACCTGGCTGAGCTGGAGCTCCAGGTCCCCCAAGGTGTTTGTAAACCCTGAACAACCTGCTCGGGTGTGCGAGCACCGGGGTCTGATGACCACCCCCGGTCTGAGAAATAGCGCCGATATGTTAGTAAGCTGAAACCGCTTGAGCCAGGCCAGTGCAGCGGAACAAGATCTGACCAAAGCCTCCGGAGACCAAGGTATCACGATGGGCACTGCCGGTCCTGAACAGGTGCTGCTGGAGCATCTACAGGCTGGAATTTGACCCTGGCCTGGTTCAAAACTGGTGCTGGAAATCTGACCCTGGCAGCCTGGTCAACTGGGTGGAGTCAGCAGGTGCTGTCCCTGCTGCCCTTGCCTCTACCAGTGGACCACGGCCTCATAGGTGGCACTAGTGGTCGTCTGCCACGTCCGTTGCACGGGTTCTCGCCTCTGCAGAGAATAGAATACAGGAAATTAGTTTCTCATAATAACAAGCCGCACGATTTGAAATTTCAGGAAAGTGAAAGTGTTTCCTTAAAGGTTCTGTTAGCCTCCCCGAGGGATAGATACGGACGTTACGTACCGATCCGCGAGACTCTATAAAACCGGCTCATGACTCGGTGAGGCCTTAGTAAACCTAGCTCTGATACCAACTTGTCACGATCCCAACCCGGTCGTGATGGCGCCCAACAAATTTCTAGGGCAAGCATGACCACAGTCGTTCCCAAAATCAAACCGTAAACCTCAAAAAAACTGACAATTTAACGCGAAACAAAATAGTTTTTAGCAATAATAATCACAATATTTATTTGAGAGTAATTACTAAGGAAATACGAAAGTCTGATAAAAACACTCCCAAAAAGTCTGGAGGTCACGAGTCTAGCCATCTAAAAACAAACTGAATAAAATAACTTGACCGAAAATACTTTCAAAGTTCTGGAAAATGTATATATGAATAAAAACTGAAATAGGAAGAGTAGTTCAGGTCTGCGAACGCAAGCAGCTGCCTCACAACTCTATAAGCTCTGGAAAAACAAAACTGCTCAGCTAAGCCTCCGGTGCACCTGACTGCACACAAGTGTAGGGAGTCAGGGAGAGGGGTGAGTACTACCGACTCAGTGAGTAATAAGCATATAAAATGTCTGAAGATAAGAAATCCACGAAATACCACAAAGCAAAGCTAACACTAACAGTCCTACACCTTACTACGAACCTACAGCAAACAACTTCAAATATAACAGTCAGTAAAATGTAAGGATGCAATGCAATGCACATGAACACGCTGTGGCGTACAGCCCGATCCATTTAACGTCGACGGCGCTCACTAGGGGTGTGTACAGACTCCGGAGGGGCTCCTTCAGCCCAAGCGCAATATAATCATATCATTCGCTGCGGCGTGCAGCCCGATCCATACTCAGTCCACAATATGCATATGAGTCACATAACAGATCCAATTAATTTTTCAATTTCCAATTTATTAAGAAGAATATACTTTAGATATTTAACTTCAGGAAAAGTGACTTAGCATTTCATAACAGTGATTAAACACAGGACTAAGATCAATGATTATACAAAGCATGCTATCACAATGACATTCATCCTCTAAGGATGCTACAGATCGGCACAAGGCCCCAAACACGGCAATAAGCCCAGATATATTCAATACAGGGTGCGTATCAGTCGCCAATATAGAAATATTCTTGTTCGGGATGGACTAAGTCTCAATCCCCAGTCATAACTAATCCCGCACCTGCCATGGGGTGCGAGTCACGCCCTACAATAGCGTCACAATGTGATAAGCCGGGGTTTCAAACCCTCAGGCCATCATATACACCAACTACTCACCTCAACCGGCCGTAGAATGGTCCGCAATGCCTTTTCCTTTCGTATCGACCTCCTCGCGCGTCGAATCTAGTCAAAATCACAACGAATACATAAATATGGGGTAAAGAAACATAACCCAATCAAAAATACTCGAAAAGTACTAAAATTCACGAAGTTGGTAAAACTCGAGCCCCGGTCCCACTTCTCGAAAAATTCCAAAAGTCACACCAACGGATTCCTCGTCTCGCCACAAGTCCGTACATATAAAGTTCATCAAAATCGGAGTTCGTTTGACCTTCCAAATTCCACTTTTTCATCCTATTTTTCTCAAGCCCTAACTTAACCCATTTGATGAATTTTCCACCATATTCATGTAATTTCTACCATAAACTCGAATATTTAGGCCAAGGAACTTACCTCCAAGTGATTCTCAGTCAAAACCCTCGAATTTCCTTGTCCAAAGCTCTTAAGAACGTCAACAATGGAGGAAAAATATGAAAGGGTCGCGGATGAAATATTATTTCGAAACCCTTCTGTCCAGGTATTTTACTCTACGCGAACGTGATGGTCCTCCCGCGTTCGCGATGACCAAACTACCACTCTGCCAAAAATGCCCTTCACGAACGCGGCTTCATCTACGCGAACGCGAAGGCCTGGGTCCTTCACTTACGCAAACGCGATCCTCATTTACGCGAACGCGATGGTTCACCAGCTTACCCAACGCGATTGCGAGGCCCCTAGACGCGAATCGCGTAGGCCAAAATTCCTCTCCCTCAAAATTCCTCTACGCGAACGCGTTACTCTGCATGCGAACGCGATGCTTCAGCTGCTAATACTACGCGAACGCGATCGCTTATACGCGAACGCAATGCACCAGGCCATCAACCCTACGCGAATGCGAGCCTGCCTTCGCGTTCCTGTTTTGCTGCTGCATTTTCTGCTGCAAATTTCACAGTTTAAACTCCCCGTTAGCTATCCGAAATTACCCCGAGGCCCTCGGGACCTCAACCAAATGCACAGATATGTTCTATTACTTTAGTCAAACTTGCTCGTAACATAAAAGCACTATCATAAACACCAAAATCATCGAATTCCCACGGATTCAAGCCTAAGTTAAACTAAAACTTCCGAAACTTGCATTTGATCTAAAACCCGACCTAAACACCTCCGAATGATCTGAAACTTTGCACGCATATCCAAAATCACCTAACGGAGCTACTACAACTCTCGGAATTCCATTCCGACCCTCGGATCAAAATCTCACCTACCATCTGGAATTCGCCAAAATCCAACCTTAGCCAATTCAAGCCTAATTCTACACCGGACCTCCAAATTCAATTCCGATTGCGCTCCTAAGTCACAAATCATCCCTCGAAACTAGTCGAAGCATCGGAAATCCATTCCGAGCCTTCTAACTCATAAGTCAACATTCGGTTGACTTTTCCAAACTAACCTTCTCATAAAGAGACTTATTGTCTCATTTCTAACCGAACTCCATCCGAATTACTTCAAATTTTCCAAACACATATAATGAAACATATAGAAGCATAAAACGGGGAAAACGGGGCGGTAACTCCCGTAACAACGGGTCGGGTCGTTACATTTTGGGCCTAATTCGATGACTTGCTCACTCAGGTCTTCATCGTTGTGCACTGTCTGGAATCTTCCAAATTGTCACAAAACTCGGTAAGGAGCATAAGGTTGTATGCTTCGAATACCCATCAAAAGAATATAAGAGACCTCTGCTGATGTGTATACAGCTTCAGTAGCAGGAAGCCATCCCTAAGCCCATTCAACTTTATCTACGGTCAGGGATCTTAAGCATGACGACCGGGCCTCAATACCCTCAGGGAACTCAATACTTGTCACCCGGGTCTCGAATTCTGCAATACAACTCACTCCAGTTAAACCGTAGTTCATATAGCCTGTGCGGTGACAGAGGTGTTCCTGTATCCACAATTGTAAGAGCAAATTGCAACCTTGAAAGAATTTCTCCCCTTCCCGACATTTGGTCAAAGCTCGGTACATTTCTGCTACAATTAGGGGAGCCACTGTGCTAGTAGGTTTTTTCATGGCAACATCTAGCATCCCTACCAGGGCAAGGTCTATGTGACCATCTTTTCTTGGATAAATTACCACTCCCAAAAAGGCTACTATGAAGGCTAATCCCCGTCGGGCTTCCCATTTGTCTTTATTTCCAGCATGTGCCAATCCTGTGTTGGGTTCCTCGAAACCTTTGGGGTTACCATACCGGTGATATAAGAAATGCAATGTACAACACCCTTCCGCCAGATACGGGTCTTGAATATCCCAGCTGATGTTCAACAAATCCAAGAACCTATGAAGGGTTACCGATCGTGGGGCCAATGGGTATCTACCTCGGACGTTCCCATTGAGACCGGCGTATCCGGCAATCTCTTCTAATGTAGGTGTGAGTTCAAAATCTGAAAATCGGAATACATTACGGGTCGGATCCCAAAATGGTATTAGTGCCTCAATGATATCCTTCCTTGGTTTGATGTTCAATAAATCTACGAGACCGCCAAAACTTTTGACCACGGTATCTCTGCTTCCTTTTCCCAAATCATGCCACCACATATGGAGTTTCAAAGGGATCTCGCTCAGGACTGAGAAGGTTTCGATGTTACTTGAATTCATCCTGCACATTTATTACGGGACTTTAATGATTTATTTTGAGAAATGGCTATTTGTGCAAAAATTCTTTATTTAGAAGACAGGACTTGGATTTGCAAATACAGCCTTTCAGCACTTCTGGGAGGAAGATTTTAAGGCTGCGCCCGCAAACTATGTAAAAAAAATGACTCGGGGTGGCTGTTCTTGCAAAAATAGCCTTCCGGCGCCCTTTTGGGGACATTCGGCTTATTTTTAACAAGAATGGCATCACCCGACTTATTTATGACAAATATTAAAATTTTGACATTTTTTGGCTATTTTTGCAAAAAGGGAGGTTGGACCCGATGAGGGTTGCCTATGAATCTCACATCCGGTGAGAATCAAACCAGCGTAGTTCGGGCGATTTGCCAAAATCAAAACTATTTTGAGCAACAATTTCCTTTCTATTTATTTTTTTCAAATATTTTTCTTTTCCATTTTTCAAAAATCCGGCAGCATTTCGGCACTATTTGGGCACTTGGTTTTTCACAACAAATGGTCACACTCGCTTAGTACTAGCACTGCTTATTTTCATAATTCACTCATTTAGACAAGCCGGTCAACATGTAAAGCTGAGGAAATAAATGCGCAAGTAGCACGTAAGATGCATCAGGATGGTCAACTTATTTCAGGTCACCTGTCCTAGACGGACCCAACCCCTGTGTTGAGTCCCCTAAGTCAAATGCATATGATGCAAACAAGCGTCCTACTAGGGATCCGGCATGAGGTTTTGTTCTTCTAGGTTTAACCCTAAGTTTATTGGTCTAGACCTGGCTTACCCGAGCGGACAACTCGAGCCGAGGGGAAGGCAGCGTACCGGGGATACAAAAGCTCTGCCGGCTTTGCAACTTATCCAAACCTCGTTCTAAATGGGAAAAGACTCTAAACAGAAGAGAAGCTACACGAAGTGCACCCTTCTCCATGATGTAGAAGACTCAGAGAGAGGAAGGGATTCGCGACAGTTTATATACAATTCAACAAATATCAAAGCGGTAAAACATTTAGCACATAGCATGGAACATGTAGAAAATCAGATAAAGCCAAATATAACAATTTAACTGAGCTCGAATTCTTGAACCCTAAACTAGAGATTCTGGGTTCGGTCCCCAGCAGAGTCGCCAAAGCTGTCACACCTCCTTTTCGCTTACTACACCCCCGGAAAGGAGTATAATAAAGGGAGTTTTTCCAATTAAAGGACAATCAAAACGAGATTTATTTATTTAAAGGATTCAGATCGCCACTTGGGAGATTTATAGTATCCCAAGTCACCGTTCAAATCCCGAATCGAGGAAAGTGTTGACTCTGTATTACAGTCCGCGAACCAGAAATCCGGGTAAGGAATTCTGTTAACCCGGGAGAAGGGGTTAGGCATTCCCGAGTTCCGTGGTTCTAGCACGGTCGCTCAACTGCTATATTTGGCTAAAAATCTGATTTTAATACATGTCATCCTATAGTGCAATTTTTAGAATTATTTACCGCTTTTAATTAAATTTTTAAGAAATTGAACGTCGTTTAAAACATGTTTTTGGATCACGTCACATGAAATGCACCCGGATCCTCGACACATTTTATTCAACGTTTTGGGATTTGGATTTGGGTCGCATGAACTGCACGCCCGAATTTAGGAAGTTAAAATTATTAAAGAACGCGCCTAGAGCGACTAACGTGTCATTAACTTTGCGGGAGGCCATGAAAATTCGCTAAATGGCACGTCCCGAATTCTAAGTATTTTAATATGGAAACAATTAAGAGGGCCACGCTATTTATGAATTTTGTTTGGCGCGGCGCACCTCGTTTTCATTTTAAGGCCGACTTAAAAGAACTATAATTTTCTATTAAGTACTGTCTCTAAAAGGGGCCCTAATTAATTAGCATTGTTAATGAACCATTTCTAAGATATTCGGATAATCTCGGGTCCCAAGATCAAGTCCAAATCCAAACAAAAGAATCTCCATTTTTGAAGACTCCTTTAATTCAAATCTGCTACTTATCTTGGAAGGCCCAAAGCCCCAATAGCACCAAAGGGGCGCAGAAAATAGATCTCCTGGTTAGCCCTTTTTGGGCCTGAACAGAGGCCCCAAATCCCCACGAGGTACCACTCGAAATGGGCCTCAGAGATCATGCCGTCGATCCCAATCAACAACAGAAGGCGACTCAAATTTAAGGACACAATAACAGACAAATAAACATCACACAATATGAAAATGATATCAACAGTTACATTAATGATCAAGAGCATTAGTGGATTGAATGAAACAATTAACCATATGATCACAGTTCAGTCAAATTCATACATGAGCCCATGACTAATTTACTTGATTAACAAATTACTGAATTAAAGGAGTCCCTCAACCACCTAATACCCATAGTTCTTATAATCACCCTAAATCATATTGCACTTCTAAATCTTACACAGATGAAATCTCATGCTGTAATAGGTAACGCTCTAACTATTCAGACATAGTCCTTCATGAAAAATATCAATTAATGTACAGCTAGGTGCAGGCAAGTTTCAAGATACGTTGTACAAGAGTATTGATTATGAATTTTCGGGCTAAATTCAAATAACTTTCAGACTTAAACCCAAACAATCAAAATCTAAATTCAACATTATATCCAACAGTCCAACAGTCCATATAATAACATAATCAGACTTATCTCATTACATTCTTTGAATCAAATGTCTAGCATATAAACATACAAAACAGAATTAATGCTAAAATAATAGTAATTATTAACAGAAATTAAACAAATGCTTTTCATCCCATCTTCAAGTCAAATCTACATCCTGAAAGTTAGAGTTTGTACATGGAACAGCATTATAACCNAAAAATATGAAATGACTAATTATTGAATTAAAATAGCATAAAGTGTACAATTAGGCTATAATTGCAAAATTGTTGTAATTGTAGCCAAACAATGCCGAATTGGCTAATTTGTGAAATAATTAAATCCTAATAGGATTAAAAATGATGTATTGAGCGACGAAATACTTTGAAATTACTTGTAATGCAATTTATGAATAAGTATTGGATATAAAATACTGAATAAATCAGAAAATGAATTGATAATAATATGGAAAATTATGGAAAAATACCAATTATTATAAAAAGTGATTTTGAAGGCATATATGCAAATTTAAAAATAGTTTGAGGAAAAATTGGGTATCAACAGCTGCCCCTCTTTACCCGGGAAGGATGAAAGAGTTTTCGGGTAAAGAAATGATGGTCAATTTTGACCGAGCGAAACGGTTTGGGAAGATTTAGGCCTCACCCTGGCTTCTGAGTTGCCTACATATCCCTGGTTTCACAGGAATCAGGTCGTATATAGTTCCGGATCCATCGGCGGAGTATACCGATGAAGCTATTTCAAGAACAGACGCCACATCTAGGGCTGGGTGAGTGAACGGTTTTTATGGGAATGGTTAGGTTTGATATGGCTTGAGGGAACTGGAGCGGGATCGCTCCTGCTGGCATAGTCGTTGCTCGTCGTTTCACCTGCAAATAGAAGCAATACAAGCGTATACTGTGCATAATTTAAACATGATGCAAATTCCCCCCGGACCATGAATGTTGTCTTCGGACGATGCGGATGATGTCCTTAGACCATGATGTCCCGAGCCATGGAGCATATGATAAGGGATTCGCAGGCCATGAAAATGATGTTCTCGGGCTTGAGGATGGTGCCCCCGAACCATAATGCCTTTGAATAATGATATGCAAAAGATTGAAAGAGATCCTCAGGCCATGACATGGTGTTCTCGGGCTATGAAGATGGTGCCTCCGAACGATGACGCCTTTGGATGAGTTGGCGATATTTCAGCCCATGAAGGATGCAGTATGAGGCGATCTTTCAGCCATGCAATGCAGTATGAGGCAACCTTTCAGCCATACAGATGCAGTATGAGGCGATCTTTTAGCCATGTAGCTGCAGTATGTGGCGATCTTTCAGCCATGCAATGCAGTATGAGGCGATCTTTCAGCCATCACATGCAATATATGGCGATCTTTCAGCCATGCAGATGGGAAGGCAGAATAGTAGCCCTATGCAATGCGAATGCAGATGGAGACAGCGTTTAGTCTCGGAAGGCAGAATAGTAGCCTTATGCAATGCAGATGCGGATGGAGACAGCGTTTAGTCTCGGAATGCAGAATGGTAGCCTTATGCAAATCAGAAGGCAAAATGGTAGCCTTATGCAATGAAGATGCAGATGGAGACAGTGTTTAGTCTCGGAAGACAGAATGGTAGCCTTATGCAAATCGGAAGGCAAAATGGTAGCCTTATGCAATGCAGATGCACATGGAGGAAGAGCTTAACCTTGGAAGGCAGAATAGTAGCCTTATGCAATGCAGATGTGGATGGAGGTAGCGTTTACCCTCGGAAGGCAAAATAGTAACCTTATGCAATGCAGATATGGATGGAGGTAGGGTTTAACCTCGGAAGGCAGAATAGTAGCCTTATGCAAGAAATAAAATAACAAATGACAGTGGAGTTTTCTTAGGTGAGAGCAAATTGCAGCGTTGTGATTACTGGGAGCATTGTGACTACGGAGCATTACTGGTGTGTGCTGATAGCAAATGTTGGCAAGTGCGACGGTTCGGAGAGTCGTATTCTTGAACAATGTTTGTTCCATGGGTGTACAGTATGTTTAATGATTTCGCAATCCTAGTGCTTGCATCCAAAGAAAAATCGTGAGTTTTGTAAGGGGGAAGGTTAGTTCGTATCCCCGCTGGCTTTGCTTGACTCATTCGGCTTTGATCTGGTGATACCGTCTGTATCATTAGGGTAGCGTTGCTATATAATGCGGTTTCAATAATAAACATGCATGATTTTGTAAATGTATGACATAAATGTATAGTTAAAAATAGCTTTTATTGAATTGCCGGGGGGGGGGGGGGGGATGAAACTTTATTGAATTGTGACCGAACCCATAGAGCTGCCTACATATCCCCTCTTAAACGGGAATCAGGTNGAGAAAATTTGGACGGCGCTAGGGTTTCCACGATTTGAGGGGATTGAGTGGGATTCGAGGGAAAGTAATTGTGTATTGAGGATGTGGGGTTGAAGAGGAGGTTGTGGTGAGAATTTGGGGTGGTTTGGTGGCCGGCCGCCGCCGTGAGGCGATTTCCGGTGGCGGTCTAGGGCGGTGGACGGCGGAGACGGTGGAGGTCGGCTCTGATGAGAGTGGGGTGAGAGACGGGCTTTGGGGGGGGGGAGGGGGGGAGGGGGTAGGGATCTTTAGGACATATATATATTTATGGATGTAGGCTTCGCAACCGTTAGATCTTGTAAGCTCGACAGTCCAGATTTAACAGGCCAAAACGACGTCGTTTTGGGACGGGGCAGGCCGGGTTAGGGAATGGGTATGGACCAGGCGGGTTTCAGGGGTTTATTTTGGGCTCAAGACTTGGGCTTGGTGGAGGAATGGCCCAATTATTCTCTTCTCTTCATTTGCCTTCTTTTCTTTTTATTTCTTTTCCAATTTTTTTTTTTAAACTACAACTAAAAATAAATCTAAATTAATTCCTAGACCTTGATTAACCCTAAAACTAATGAAACCTATATGATAATTAACACAAAATATTAAAACAAATTGAAAGAAAAACCACTAAAAATTAAGAGGTGCACATTAAACTACTATTTATTTTATTTTTTATTTTTTTTATTTTGATTTTCCCTTTTTATAAAATAACTCAATTACTCAATTAATCCTAACATGTCAACTTAAATCCTAAATGCAAATGCACATATATTTTTTGTACTTTTCATTAATTAAGCAAAAAATAAAAATGCACAGACAAATGCAAACAATTAACACAAAATGCTACAAAATTCACAAAATTGCAAAATAATGAAAGAAATCATTTTGTTTGAATTTCTGGGAGTAATTCACATAGGGCAAAAATCACGTGCTCACAGCTTCAACCGCTCCTTTTGCCTTGGGGCGATACGTAGTGGAATTTCGGTGCATAATCTTGAACGGCTGGCATACTTCCTTCATCAAATGGCTGTTAAGATTAGCACCATTGTCCGTGATAATACCTTTGGAATTCCGAACCGACAAATGATGTTCGAATGAACAAAGTCAACCACTGGTTTCTTGGTCATAGATTTGAAAGTCATAGCTTCAACCCACTTAGTGAAATAATAGATGGCCACCAGAATGAACCTGTGCCCATTGGATGCTGCTGGATCAATTGGTCCGATGACATCCATGCCCCACCAACGAAGGACCAAGGCGTAGACATTGTATGCAATTCAGACAGGGGAGAATGGATCAAATCACCGTGCACCTGGCATTGATGACACTTATGCACAAAGCTGATGCAATCTCGTTCCATGGTGAGCCAATAATAACCTGCTCGAAGAATTTTCTTTGCCAGAACATACCCACTCATATGCGGCCCGCAAACTCTGGAATGCACTTCGATCATGATAGTCGTGGATTGTCTAGCATCTATGCATCTCAAAAATCCAAGATCTGGAGTTCTTTTGTACAAAACTCCTCCACTTAAGAAAAATCCACTTGCCAAACGTCGAATTGTTCTCTTTTGATCTTCCGTGGCCTGTACCGGATATACCCCTAACTTGATGTACTCCATGATATCGTGGAACCAAAGTTTACCATCAAGTTCTTCTTCCACCATGTTGCAGTAAGCATGTTGATCACGGACCTGAATATGCAAAGGGTCAATATAAGCCTTATCTGGATGTTGTAACATTGACTCCAGAGTAGCCAAGGCGTCAGCAACCTCATTGTGGATCCTAGGGATATGACTGAACTCGATTGATCTGAGCCGCTGACAAATATCCTGCAGACATTGTCAATATGGTATGAGCTTCAAATATCGAGTCTCCCATTCTCCCTGAATCTGGTGCACCAACAGATTTGAATCTCCCAAAACCAGCACTTCCTGGACTCCCATGTCCACAGCTAACCTTAAACCCAAAATGCATGCTTCGTACTCGGCCTTGTTGTTGGTGCAATAGAAACGGAGCTGAGCTGTGACAGGGTAGTGGTGCCCTGTTTCAGAAACGAGCACAGCTCCTATTCCAACACTTTTCATGTTAGCAGCCCCATCAAAGAAGAGTTTCCAACCAGACTTTTCATCCTGCTCGAACTCATCAATATGCATTACTCTTCATCAAGAAAGTAAATCTTCAAAGGTTCATATTCTTCATCCACCGGGTTCTCGGCCAAGTGATCGACTAAAGCTTGGGCTTTCATCACCGTCCGAGTCACATAGACGATGTCAAACTCTCTGAGCAAAATTTGCAACTTTGTGAGTCTTCCTGTGGGCATAGGCTTCTGAAAAATATACTTTAAAGGATCCAGCCGAGAAATGAGGTAAGTAGTATAGGATGACAGATAATGCTTCAACTTCTGCGCTACCCAAGTCAGGGCGCAACATGTCCTTTCAAGGGGAGTATACTTAACCTCATAGGATGTGAACTTCTTGCTGAGATAATAGATGGC
>NW_017674982.1:36319-40199 GCF_001879085.1 Nicotiana attenuata
GTGATGGCGCCTCTCGTGAAGACAAGGCCAGCCAGAACAACGCAAACACCTCTTTTAAAGCAATTAATTAATATTAACAATTCTAACACATGCTTAATATAGCCAACAATGCGAAATCAGCGATAATAACAAGGGAAACCATCCCGACACAGCCCAAACCGGGGTGTCACAAGTCATGAGCTACTACAGAGTTTGCTATAAGTTTACAAAGAGTAATATCTGATACAATAGTCTGAAGAAAACATAAATGATGTAAAATAGGGACACAAGGGGATGCAGACGTCAACAGCTACCTCGAAATCTCCAAATTGTTGCCTGGTCTGGAAAGAATCAGTGCTCAGGTGCGGACTCTGCTATGCCTGAATCTGCACACATGGTGCAGGGAGTAATGTGAGTACTCCGACCCAGTGAGTAATAATAATAAATAATAACCGAAGGCGTGAAAACACATAAGTGCACAAGGCAATTCTTTATCAGGCAGTAAATCACTTAAAGCAGTAAAACAGTAAAGAGTCAAATGAAGTCTCTTTTTGAAAACCGGTAAATCAGGTAAAGCAACAAGTAAATTGTGAGTAGAAATCTGCCCCTCGGGCCCAGCATCAATCGCTCAGAACAGTATCAGCCCCTCGGGCTCAGTATCAGTCACTCAGCATAATATTAGCCCCTCGGGCTCACTCTCAGATCATATGGGTACCCACGCTCACTGTGGGTGTGCAGACTCCGGAGGGGCCCCTTACGGCCCTAGCGCTATATCAACATAAGGCCTGAAAGCCTTCTTAAATCACTCATAAGGCCTGAAAGCCTCCTCAGACCACTCACAAGTCCAGAAAGCCTCCTCACATCGCTCACAAGGCCTGAAAGCCTCACTTAGTCCAGAAAATATCATAAGCCCCTCGGGCATCAATAAAATAGTAGTGCTCAGCCCAAACAACAGTGGAAATTTCATTTAAGTCTCAAAGTTCAATTAAAGCAGTTGAGTTTGTAAAACAGTATAATCAACAGGACTGAGTTCAAGTGGTATATAAAAATAGTGAGGAAACAGTGATAAAAATCCACGAAGGATTCAAGTAGTCGACATGAAGCCCAAAATATGGCAATAGGCCCAAATCATGATAATAACTAATAAGTTTCAGTCAAATACGCGGTAAAATATCAATCGGAACGGACAAAGTCACAATCCCCAGTAGTAAACAACCCCGCGTTCGTCATGAAGCGCGTCTTTCACCTCAATATAGCACTACGTTGTGCAAATTCGGGGTTTCAAACCCTCAGGATATCACTTACTATCATTACTCACCTCAAGCCGGCCAAAATCCTAGCTCTCTATGCCCTTGCCTCTCAAATCGTCCTCCTCGCGCGTCGAATCTGATCAAAACCACAAAGAATACATCACAATAGGCTAAGGGAACATAACCCAATCGAAAAGAATCGAAAAACATCAAAAATCACGAAATTTGCAAAACCCGAGACCCGGGCCCACTTCTCGAATTCCAAAAAATTTAACATCATCGGATTCCTTATCTCGCCACGAGTCTATACATACCAAAAACTCCCAAATCCGAGTTCAAATGACCCATCAAAACCCACTTTGAAATATCAAATTCAAAGCCCTAGCTTTTCCCCCTTTTTGATGAATTTTCATAAATTTCTAGGTTAATTCTACCATTGAATCGTGTTTAGGTCATAGAACTCACCTCGAATCACACCCAATCGAAATCACCTTCAATTCCCGTCCAAAAGCTCTTAAGTTTGCTCAAAAATGGTGGAAAAATGCCTTAGCTCGCGGAACAAAATGAAACTTTTAAAACCCTTTCTGTCCAGGCATTTTCGCTTCTGCGATCCTCTAACCGCTTCTGCGGTCTAAATCCGCTTCTGCGGACACCTTCCCGCTTCTACGAAAAACCCCAATGGCCCATGTCCGCTTCTGCGATTCCATCGCCGCATCTGCGACACCGCAGATGCGGCTCCAAGCCCGTATCTGCGAAAACTAATTGCTCAAGAAACTCGCACCTGCGACTCCCTTTCCGCATCTGCAGAACCGCATCTGCGGTCCCTTCTCCGCAGATGCGGAAATACTAGAACCAGCAAATATCAGCAATGACACATGTCCAAAATTCATCCCGATGGCCATCCGAAATCACCCCGAGGCCCCCGGGACCTCAACCAAAAGTGCCAACCCATCCTAAAACATCATTTAAACTTGCTCCAATCATCAAAACACCACAAACAACACCAAAACCATCAAATTACATCGGATTCAAGCCTAAGTTCTTCTAAAACTTCCGAAATACGCATTCGATTAAAAACCCAACCAAAACACCTCCGAATGACCTGAAATTTTGCGCACACATCCCAAATCACCTAACGAAGCTACAACAACTCTCGAAATTCCATTCCGACCCTCGGATCAAAATCTCACCTATCAACCGGAATTCGCTAAAATACTGACTTCGCCAATTCAAGCCTAATTCTACACCGGACCTCCAAAACCAATTCCGATCGCGCTCCTAAGTCACAAATCATCCCCCGAAGCTAACCAAATCACCAAAAATCACATCCAAGGCCTCTAACTCATAAGTCAACATCCGGTTGACTTTTTCCAAACCAAACCTTCCTTAAAGAGACTAAGTGTCTCATTTCCTTCTATAACCAATCCAAACCAACTCGATCACATGAGATACGGATAATGAATCATAAAGAAGCTGAAAACAGGAAAAACGAAGCGGTAACTCACGTGACGAGTCGTCACGCTAGGCGACAAACAAGAACACATAGGACTGCATTTAGGGGGAAAACACAAAAAACATATAGAAGGCTCAGATATACCTCCACAAGTAATGCACACAGACAGCACGACTCATACCCAAGTAAGGTCCACATTCAGATCCTAACAAGGTATTTAAGTGATAACAATAGAACTAGATTTATTACATGGCTTAGAAAAGAAGTCCGAATCAGGCTTGCCTACTGGTTTTAACATGTTGACAGTTGAATACTAATCACAAAGACGCTTCTAGTTTTATTTAAAGATGATTGCCTAAGGCTTGCCTAGGCGCGGAATACAGATGACTACATTTTATATAGTGAAACAAGGCAGGTTTTTTTAAAGCGGATTCTTGAATCCTTATAGGCATGATATCTAATGCCAAATCAAGGCAGTTTTTGAAAGAACTTGTTTTAGAGAAAATAAACCATTAATTAAACCAGTTTCGAAACGAACTAAAACGTGGACTGGGTTGATTTATTTAACTAAACTAGTTAAGATCTATAGGCAGAATTTCTAGAGTTATTCCCTATAGACATGACATCTAATTGCTTAACACTGATTTCAGAAACTTTGCAGGCATAATGACCACTGAAAGAAAACATGTAACACTTGTTATAACAGAAGCTGGATTAAATTATATCCTGTAGGTATGGCATCTATTTGTGAAACTGATTTTGAGACCTATTAAACATGATTTCTAACATGGTAAGGCAAGTATAGTAAAATCCTACTAAACATGATTTATAACATGGTAAGGCCAAACATAGTGAAATGTAAAGTCCTATAGGCATGGTTTCTAACATGGTAAGGCCAAACATAGTGAAATGTAAAGTCCTATAGGCATGGTTTCTACCCGCCTTACCCCACAAACATGTAAATACACGCCCTTTTCACTAGTTACCCCAATATTCGTTTATAAATTATTACGGACCATGTGAATGAATTACATAAGAAAAGTAAAAATTACACTATAGAGAGGCTGAAACAGGCCCAGACTTTCAGCACCTGATTAGGACTTCCTCCCTGAGTTATGCAATAACCCACCTCAAGTGCCAAGATTCGTTCCATACGTCCTTTCTCATATCGTGGGTGTGTCAGTACGTTCCCGAAGGT
>NW_017674982.1:41833-65206 GCF_001879085.1 Nicotiana attenuata
TTAATTATACTGTTGTAGTTAGTTGTTAAGTTTTTTAGTCGTTTCCACTTTTATTATTTTCCGTCAACTTTGTTAGGTCGTTACCTACGTCGTAGAGACTAGGTGCCATCACGACGTCGTGCGGAGGGAGATTTGGGTCGTGACAAGTTGGTATCAGAGCTCTAGGTTCTTAGGTGTTATAAGTCACAAGCAGGTTTGGTAGAGTCTCGTGGATCGGTACGGAGACGTCTCTACTTATCTTCGGGAGGCTATGGAACTGTTAGGAAAATTTCACTTCTTTGATTTTGTCGCGCCCCCTTTTTCTCGCGAAATCAGGTTTATGACATTTTGGTTGAGACAACTCGTTCCTTTTGGAAAAGGGGTTTGCATTTTGAAGAGTCGTCACCTAACGATTTAAGGTGCGTTAGGGAACCTAGAGGGTTCATTTATAACTACGTTTGGTAACTAGAGACAGGGTAAGGGCTTGAAATTATCCTAAGGGGAAGGTGTTAGGCACCCCTCAGGATCCACCAGTGTGGTTCCCGGCCAAACAGCTTGTGGGTTTGTACAATTTAGCNCATGGATAGGAGTTGAACCGCTCCAGGTTCACCTGAGGACCTCAGGGTAGTGTTAAACCGGCGTGGGGTGAAGCAGAGGCCAGGAGATGATGAGAGGCCATGGTCTCCGGCGAGGGAGGTGACCGGAGAAGGTGGACAAGGTCCATTGGAGAGGAGGAGAGAAGAGAAGGTTCTAGAGAGAACCAGAGATAGAGAGAGGGAGTTAGAGAGGTCGGTTGAGAGAAATGAGAGGGGAAATGAGAGATGGGGGGTAGTCGTTAGGGTTTCATATGTTAAGGGGGGATCTGGACCGTTGATTAGAATTGATCAACGGTCCAGATTGGACCAGGGATTGGGTCGGGTATGGTTTGGGTTTGGGCTTGGGTCTTATGGGTTATTTAATTGGGTTTGGGGTTGGTTTGATTTAGGTTATAATTTAAATAAGAGTGGCTAGTTGTTAAATACCCAACTAAATTAGATAAATAATTAAAAATAGCTAATAATTAGATAAAATGAAATTAAAGCCAAATAGGTGAATCAAGGTAATTAACTAATATGAAAAATATGAAATGACTGATTATTGAATTAAAATAGCATAAAGTGTACAATTAGGCTATAATTGTAAAATTGTTGTAATTATAGCCAAACAATGCTGAATTGGCTAATTTGTGAAATAATTAAATCCTAATAGGATTAAAAATGATATATTAAGCTAAGAAATGCTTTGAAGTTACTTGTAATGCAATTTATGAAAAATTATTGGATATAAAATACTGAATAAATTAGAAAAAAATTGATAATAATATGGAAAATTATGGAAAAATACCAATTATTATAAAAAGTGATTTTGAAGGCATATATGCAAATTTAAAAATAGTTTGAGGAAAAATTGGGTATCAACAATAACATCAGAGTCAGATTTATTACATAACTCAGAGAGGAAGTCCTAATCAGGCTTGCCTACTGATTTTAACATGCTGACAGTTAAACACTAATCACGAAGACGGTTCTGGTTTTATTTTAAAGTTGATTACCTAAGGCTTGCCTAGGCGTAAAATAATATATAGCAGTTATTCAGATTTGTTAATAATTCCAGGTTGTTATACCTAATAGCATGCAATTCTAAATGTTGCAAACATCTAGAGACTAATTACCAGTTTGTTTAGAACAGGAGGACTGTTTATACATCTGTATTTAGACTAGTGTGATTGAATAAGTGCGATCCTATAACATGATGTCTAATGCAGCATGATGCATAATAACTTAAACAGGATTTCTAAATGCACATCAAATTATGCACAGCTTTAAAGAGGCAGGAGTGACAGTTTTGATGTTGTTTACCTAAAGCAGGATTTCTAAGTGCGGAGCATGGTTGCAATATGGTGAGTGCATGAATAACAAATTGTGTTAACACGTCTACCCTAAGGCAGGATTTCTAAGTGAAATTTCAGAACATATTTACATGGGCAGAATCACATATGAGCAGCTTATTTTATTGTTACTATCTACCCTATAGACAGGATTTCTAAGTGTGGATGAGATGCTGAAAACAGTACATATAAATCCTAAATAGCATGATATCTAATGCACGGCATGCTTGGCATGTTGTACCTAAACATGGCTGCTATTGCGCATAGAGAAAGTAAACCTAGGAACATGATTTCTACCCTGGATTATACTACAGCATGCATATTACCCACCCCTTTTCACTATCCAACTGTCATTTATAAATAATTATTACAGGCCTTTGAATAGGAATTACATAACTAAAAATAAAGAAAAAAAATAAGAAGTTAATTATAAGGAGCCTACGGAATAGGCCCAAGTCTCCAGGTCCTCAATGCCAAGTATTGTTTCACAACCTTTCTCATAATCCGGGTGTGTCAGAGTTCCCTAAGGACCTCAAGGGCTCCCGGGCAGTGCTCACAACCAGATTTCATAGCGAAGATAGAGTAAGTGCAGTGTGGAAAGGCCAGCTTTTGTGTGTCAAAGTTCAGAGGGAGCTCAAGGGTCCCAAGGCAATACTCACACAAAAGGGGCAGAACTTAGTGGTCTAAGAGTAGAGTGAGAGTGCTCAACATAGTTTTGAAGAGTTTAAGTAAGAAAACAGTTTTGAAAAAAAAAGGGTAAGTAAGAAATAGTTTTGAAAAGGGAGACTTAATGGAAATAGTTTTATAAAAAAGTTTAACTGATGAAAACAATTTGAAGGAGCATGCATACCAATCTCAGAACCAAAACAAAGTCAGCATCACACCCAGGACAAAGAATAGTCCAGCAAACACAAGCAAGGGAATGGGATTGGAGGGACAAATATGGAGCATGTGAGGGCAAACATGTAGCAGGCAGGAACATATATGAGCACACAATCAGAAACTCCTACAGGTTCAGAGGATCAGGGGGGAATAGTAGGGTATTGGATTAGATTAACATATCAACACCAAACAACTAGGACCATGATCAAACTAACGTACCAATCATGGGGATTCACATAAGAAACATGTACTAAGTATACAGAAACATGCTGGTCATTTACAAGTAAAGCATAACTTAACATGTAGAGGGAATTCAGGATCCTAATTACATGTTGAACAGCAAAAATAGTAAATAAAAGCATATCAGAAATACAAAGAATTGTAACAGTAATAGAAACATGTTGGTTTGAGGACTGAAATCTGAATTAGAACATACCAGTAAAGTGAAGAAAGCAAAAACACAAAGCAGAAATAGGAGAGGTGCAGTAGTTAGCCTTGGCTTGCGCCGGCTAACTTAGAATAGTAGCAAGTAGCACAGAAGAGAGAATAAAGAGTTTAGTTGTGAGAGAGAGAGTTGAACAGATTTTTGTTCGTATGTTATGCTAATGAATGAATAGAGTATATATAGTTTGGAAGCGAGCAGAAGAATAAGGTAAAAATAATAGTTCAGCAGTAATTATAGAAATAAATATTAATTAGAATCAATTTAGTATACAAACTTCCTTTAATCAAGGAATTATACTCAAACGGTAAGAAGCAGTGGCAAAATAAGGAAAGGAATCAGGCAAAGCTGCTTATAACACAATAAGGAAGTAGTACAAGTGTAATATAGGTATAGAGCATGCAATTAAGGTCAAGTTCAGAATCCTATTTAAGGAAAATATATACAAATTAGTTTGACAGCGGAATCAGCCAGAGAAATAAGGCAAGAGATATTTCAAATTCTGGAAATCAGTAAGGAGATCCTCGAGTGAGGTTCTAATTACAGGGAATCAATATTTATCAAAGGAAAATATCACACATGAGCGGAGTAACATGCTATAGGCAAGGATAAATAGGAAACCAGCCTTAATTAACGGGATATATCAAGAATCAGTAGAGAATGTCATGCAAGATCGATGAAGAACCAATCACAGGGATTCGAAGACCCACAAATAGAGAACAATACCAATTTAGGAGAAATTAGCATAAGCTCATGAGAATAAACAGATTAAACTCATAATAGACGAAAATCAGCAACTCTAACAAGCACGCATAGGGTAAAAACCATATAAATTAGGAATTCACATAGAGCATGACCTAAATTAACAGAATAGATGTAATACAGGTAGGAGAAGTGAAGTTTCAGCAACATTGGTGAACAAAAAATAGAATAGGATCACATAATAGGCAGGAATAGTTGCAACCAGACACTCTAACAAGCAAACATAGGGTAAAACCACAGAATCACAGAATGTTCATAAGAAATATACAGATTAATTGAACATAGCACCCTAGACGAACTCAGAAACTTAAGAAACATTAGGGTTTTCAAGAGAATAACTCGGATAAAGGAGAAGGTTCAAACAAACGTTTAAACACAGTGAGAGTCGTAGATTAATACCAAAAAAATCAGAAGAAAAGCATTTTTTTGAAAAAAAGGTTAAAACCCTAGTTGAAGATGAAGAGTTACTTTAGAAAAATCGGAAAAAAACCTTTGAGGAAAACAACAAAAGCTCATAACATACACAGATCTAAAAGAAATCGGAAAATCTTAAGAGTTAGGGTTTCAAAGAACCCAGAGAAGATGAGAAAACCTTAAAATGTTACCGGTTTTAGCCGGAAATGTCATAGATCTTACTCGAACGACCGGAGGTGGCCGGAAAATGGTATGAAGGACCATGGGTAGGAGTTGAATCGCTCCAGGTTCACCTGAGGACCTCAGGGTAGTGTCAAACCGGCGTGGGGTGAAGCAGAGGCCAGGAGATGATGAGAGGCCATGGTTTCCGGCGAGGGAGGTGGCCGGAAAAGGTGGACAGGGTCCATCAGAGAGGAGGGGAGAAGGGAAGGTTCTAGAGAGAACCAGAGATAGAGAGGGGGGGATAGAGAGACCGGTTGAGAGAGAATGAGAGGGGGAGGGAAATGAGAGACGGGGGTAGTCATTAGGGGGTTAAATTAGGAAGGGATTGATCTGGACCGTTGATTCAAAATAATCTACGACTCAGATGGAATGGAGATTGGGCCGTGTAGGATAGGGTATTGGGCTTGGGGTCTGGTGGATTATTTAATTCGGACCAAGTTTAATTATGCTATAATTTAAATAAGAATGGCTAATTGTTAAATACCAATCAAAATTAGATAAATAATTAATAAAAATAGCTAATAATTAGATAAAATAAAATTAAATCTAAATAGGTGAAATTAAGGTAATAAACTAATATTTACAATATAAAATGACTGATTATTGAATTAAAATAGCATAAAGTGTACAATTAAGCTATAATTGCAAAATTATTGTAATTATAGCCAAACAATGCCAAATTGGCTAATTTGTGAAATAATTAAATCCTAATAGGATTAAAAATGATATATTGAGCTAAGAAATACTTTGAAATTACTTGTAATGTAATTTATGAATAATTATTGGATATAAAGTACTGAATAAATGAGAAAAATAATTTAATAATAATATGGAAAATTATGGAAAAATGCCTGTTATTATAAAAAGTGATTTTGAAGGTATATATGCAAATTTAAAAATAGTTTGAGGAAAAATTGGGTATCAATAGATTTCCTTGTCGTGCGAAATTGTTGACTTCGAAATTCTAAACTTCTGTCTTCTATTCTCTCACATATGGTGAGGACACGTACAGGAGGATCTGATGACCAGGCACCCGCGCCCCCTGCTAGAGTCGTGAGAGGCCGATGACGTCCACATGGTGCAGCCAGAGCACCCACACGAGCTGCTATAGAGGAGCCACCAGTAGCTCCAGTCAGAGCGCAGGCACCTGAGACGCTTGTTACTACACCAGCTCTTCAGGAGACCCTTTCACAATTCCTTAGCTTGTTCAGTACCTTGGCTCAGGCTGGATTGATTCCACTTGCTCCTGCCACATCTCAGGCCAGGGGAGGAGCATAGAATACCACCGCCCATACCCCAGAGCAACGGGTTCAAGTCGATCAGGTTCCAGAGATCATACCGATGTAGTAGGTAGCTCCAGTTCGGCCCGAGGGTAGGGCAGCAGCTTTTGAGGAGGAGCAGCTCATGCTTGAGAGGTACAAGAAGTACCACCCTCCTACTTTCAGTAGATTGGCTTCAGAGGATGCCAACAGTTTTCTTGAGTTGTGCCACCATATTCTTCGTAGTATAGCGGAGTCGAGTGGGGTTTCTTTCACTGCGTTCTAGCTTAGAGGGGCGGCCTATCAATGGTAGCGTGCTTATGACTTGATTAGTCCCGCTGAGGCATCTTTACTTACTTGGACTCAGTTCTCGAATATGCTCTTGAGGGAGTATGTTCCCCAGAGTCTCAGATATGCATAGCGCGTCGAGTTTGAGCACTTGCGCTAGGGTGCTATGACTGTGTCAGATTATGCAGTTCACTTAAGTGATTTGGCTAGATATGCTCCAGCCTTGGTTGCTACAGTTTGAGAGAAGGTCTGTCGGTTTATCGAGGGGCTCTATCCCAGTATCAGGATTAGCATGGACCGGAAGTTGGAGATGGATATTTCCTACCAGCAGGTTGTGGATATTGTTAGGAGAGTGGAGGGCATGCTTTCTCGGGAGAGAGAGAAGAGAGAGGAAGAGGTCTCGAGAGTCTGGCATTATAGTGGTACTCGTTCCCATTGATGCGGTTCGTCATGGTAGGGGCTATGTGAGTTGCCTTGTTCACTCATCACTTCCAGTCGCCAGTGGTATTCCGGCTACTCCTAGGCCCCATGAGCCTTATTATGCACCGCCAGTGTATAGTTTACCTCCCGCATGGGGTGCTTTCAGTGGTCAGTCCAGCCGGCTCGAGCCAGCCATAGTAGCCACGCCCTCCGAGAGCTTGTTTTGAGTGTGGTGACACTCGCCATATGGTGAGGGATTTCCCCAAACTTAGGAGGGGTGCACCTCCACAGACTTCCCAAGCACCGCGTGCTCCACCGGGTCCTCAGGCTATGATTACGGCACCAGCTACCACTCCACCTACTCAGCAAACTCTATGTGGAGGTCGGGGAGGTAGAGGTCGCCCTAGTGGGGGAGGCCAGGCCAGATATTATGCTCTTCCTGCTCGCACAGAGGCAGTTGCTTCCGACTCTATCATTACAGGTATTGTTCCGATTTTTCATAGAGATGCGACGGTCTTATTTGATCCACGCTCCACTTATTCCTATGTGTCATCTTATTTTGCCCTATATTTGGGCGTATCTCGTGATTCTTTGAGTTCTCCTGTTTATGTGTCTACACCTGTGGGAGATTCTACTGTTGTTGACCGTGTGATCAGTCATGTTTGGTTGTTCTTAGTGGTTTTTAGACCAAAGCTGATTTGTTATTGCTCAGAATTGTAGACTTTGATATTATTTTGGGTATGGACTGGTTGTTGCCCTATTATGCTATTCTTGATTGTCACGCCAAGACCGCGACACTGGCTATGCCATGATTACCACGGTTAGAGCGGAGAGGTACCTTAGATTATACTTCCAACAGAGTTATTTCATTTCTTAAAGCTCAATGAATAATTGAGAAGTGGTGTAGTTGAGTCAGCCCCAGTAGTGAGGGATTTCCCTGATGTATTTCCAGCTGATCTTCTGGGCATGACGCCCGATAGAGATATGGATTTCGGTATTTATTTGTTGCTGGGAACTCAGCCCATCTCTATTCCTCTTTATCGTATGGCTCCTCCTAGGTTGAAGGAGTTGAAGGAGCAGTTACAGGAATTGCTTGATAAGGGCTTCATTCGGCCCAGTGTGTCACCCTAGGGTGCTCCAGTCTTGTTTGTGAAGAAGAAAGATGGTTCTATGCGTATGTGCATTAATTATCGCAGTTGAACAGAGTTACAATGAAGAACAAGTATCCATTTCCTCGTATTGATGACCTATTTGATCAGCTATAGGGTGCCAGGGTGTTTTCCAAGATTGACTTGCGTTCAGGCTATCATCAATTGAAGATTCGGGAGCCAGATATCCCGAAGATTGCTTTCAGGACTCAGTATGTTCACTGCGAGTTCCTTGTGATATCATTTGGCTGACCAACACCCCAACATCATTCATGCACTTGATGCACAGTGTGTTCTGGCCCTATCTTGACTCTTTCATAATCGTATTCATTGACGACATTCCGGTGTACTCCCGGACTCAGGAGGATCATGAGCAGCACCTGAGGACTGTGCTTGAGACCTTGAGAGAAAAGAAGCTATATGCAAAATTTTCGAAGTGTGAGTTTTGGCTAGATTCAATGGCATTCTTGGGTCATGTATTATTGAGTGATAGGATCAAGGTGGATCCGAAGAAGGTGGAAGCAGTGCAGAGTTGGCCCAAACCGTCCTCAGCTACGAAGATCCAGAGTTTTCTGGATTTGGCGGGGTATTACCGTCGATTTGTAGAGGGTTTCTCATCTATTACAGCACCTAGCTGACCCAAAAAGGTGTTCCGTTCAGGTGGACAGAGGAGTGTGAGGAGAGCTTTCAAAAGCTCAAGATAGCTTTGACTACAGCCCCAGTATTGGTATTGCCTACAGGTTCGAGGTCTTATATTGTATATTGTGATGCATCGTAGGTTGGTCTAGCGCGGTGTTGATGCAGGACCATAGGGTGATTGCCTATGCACAAACAGTTGAAGGTGCATGAAAAGAACTATCATGTCCACGGCCTTGAGTTAGCAGCTATTGTTCATGTCTTGAAGATTTGGCGGCACTATTTGTACGGTGTCCCTTGTGAGATCTACACTGATCAGTAGAGTTTGCAGCATCTATTCAAACAGAAGGATCTTAACTCGCATCAGCGGAGGTGGTTAGAGCTGCTTAAGGATTATAATATCACCATTCTATACCATCTCGGGAAGGCCAATATGATGGCCGATGCCTTGAGTAGCCGGGCGGAGAGTTTGGGGAGCTTAGCATATCTACCAGCAGTAGAAAGGCCATTGGCATTGGATATTCAGGCCTTGGCCAACCAGTTTGTTAGATTGGATATTTCTGAGCCGAGTCGAGTTTTGGCTTGTATGGTCTCTCAGTCTTCTCTTTATGATCGTATCAGAGGCATCTGTATGTTGACCCCCATCTGCTTGTCCTTAAGGACACGGTTCAGCACGGTGATGCTAAGGAGGTCACTATTGGAGATGATGGTGCATTGAGGATGCAGGACAGGCTGTGTGTGCCCAATGTATATGGTTTGTGTGAGTTGATTCTCCAGGAGGCTCACAGTTTGCAGTACTTCATTCATCCCGGTGCCGCGAAGATGTATTAGGACTTAAGGCAGCATTTATGGAGGAGAATGAAGGACATATTGGAATATGTAGCTCGGTGTCAAAATTGCTAGCAGGTGAAGTATAAGCATCAGCGGTCTGGTGGGTTACTTCAGAAGTTAGAGATTCCAGAGTAGAAATAGGAGCGGATCACTGTGGATTTCGTTGTTGGGCTTCCACGGACTCAGCGGAAGTTTGATGCAGTTTGGGTGATTGTGGATAGGCTGACCAAGTCAGCTCATTTCATTCATGTACTAACTACTTATTCTTCCTAGCAGCTAGCTCGAGTTTATATCCGAGAGATTGTTAGATTTCATGGCGTGCCGGTATCTATCATCTCTGATCGGGGAACACAGTTTACATCACGGTTCTGGAGGGCTGCACAGCATAAGTTAGGTACTCAGATTGAGTTGAGCACAACATTTCACCCTCAGATGGACGGACAGTCCGAGTGCACTATTCAGATACTAGAGGATATACTTTGTGCCTGTGTGATGGAGTTTGGAGGTTCTTGGGATCAGTTCTTGCCACTTGCAGAGTTTGCCTACAATAACAACTATTAGTCGAGCATTCAGATGGCACCGTATGAGGCTCTGTATGGTAGGAGGTGTCGGTCTCCAGTGGGTTGGTTTGAGCCGGGCGAGGCTAGGCTATTAGGTACAGACTTGGTTTAGGACGCTTGGGAGAAGGTTAAAGTGAATTAGGATCGACTTCGCACAGCCCAGTCCAGAAAGAAGAGTTATGCAGATCGGAAGGTTTGCGATGTTGCATTCATGGTTGGAGAGAGGGTCGTGCTCCAAGTGTCACCCATAAAGGGTGTTATGAGGTTCGAGAAGAAGGGCAATCTGAGCCTAAGGTTTATTGGCCCGTTCGAGGTGTTGCGGCGTGTTAGGGAGGTTGCTTATGAGCTTGCCTTGCCTACCAGCCTGGCAGGAGTCCATCCGGTATTTCATGTTTCTATGCTCCGGAAGTATCATGGCAATCCGTCTCATGTGTTGGATTTTAGCTCAGTCTAGTTGGACAAGGATTTGTCTTATGTTGAGGAGCCGGTGGCTATTTTGGATACGCAAGTTCGAAAGGTGAGGTCAAAGAACATTGCTTCAGTGAAATTTCAATGGAGGTCTGAACCGGTCGAGGAGGCGACTTGGGAGACCGAGCATGATATGCGCAGCCGTTATCCTCATCTTTTCACCACTTTAGGTATGTCTCTATACTCGTTCGAGGACGAACGATTATTTTAAGAGGGAGAGGATGTAACGACCCGGCCGGCCATTTTGAGAGTAATAGCCTCGATCCCCTATGTACTGCTTTCCCCGTATCTTTTTCTGCTTATGTGACTTGCCGTGAAGTCCTGTTTTTGGTTTCGAAGTGTTTTGGGACACTTAGTCCCTAAAATGGAAGCTTAAGTTCTAGATTTTGACCGTAGTCGGAATTATGTGAAGACGACATCGGAATGGAGTTTTGTCAGTTCCGTTAGCTCGGTTGGGTGATTTTGGACTTAGGAACGCATCCGGGTTGTGTTTTGGAGGTCTGTAGCTGATTTATGCTTGAAATGGCGAAAGTTAAATTTTTAGAGATTTTGACCAGAAGTGGACTTTTTGATATCGGGTTCGGATTCCAATTTCGAAAGTTAGAATAGGTCCGTAATGTCGAATATGACTTGTGTGCAAAATTTGAGGTGAATCGGACGTTGTTTGATAGGTTTTGGCATCGGTTATAGAAGTTTGAAGTTTCAAAGTTCATTAAGTTTGGATTGGAGGGTGATTCGTGTTTTTGTTGTTGTTTGATGTGTTTTGAGGGCTCGACTAATTCGTATGGTGTTTTAGGACTTGTAGGTGTGTTTGATTGAGGTCCCGGGGGCCTCGGGTTGATTTCGGGTGGTTAACGGATCATTTTGGACTTGTAAAGAATTGCAGAATTTTCTGGTTTTCCAGTTGATGGTTTCCTTGTTCGCGTTCGCGAGGGGAGTTCCGCGTTCGCGAAGAGGAACTGGAGGTAGGTGAGATTTTTTGCTTCGCGATCGCAGTGGAGGTCCTGCATTCGCGAAGCTCTGAGGCAAATGTTGCGTTCGCGATGATGGTCCCACGTTTGCGTAGAGGAGTTGGTCAACTGAGTCTCCAGGCCGTTTTGTGTATGCGTTCGCGATGTTGGTTCCGCATTCGCGTAAGGGCGAGCTGAGTAAACTTCGCGTTCGCGTCAGGTAATCGCGTTCACGATGAGTAATTCTAGGCTGAAGTAAGTTGTGCCCTGACCTGACGTCGTCACTACTCGACCGAGGTTATGCCTGGCACTTACTGGGTACCGTTTTGGTGTACTCATGCTACTCTTCAGTACATGTTTTTTGTGCAGATCCAGGTACTTCTTATCAGCCACACCATCAGTGAGCAGTGACAGTTTGGAGACTTCAAGGTATATTTGCCGCGTCCGCAGACCTCGGATTCCCCCTCTATTCCCCTCTATGTCATTTACCTTCCTTACTTCTTTTCTTAGACTCTGATGTATAGAGATACTGGTTTTTTTTCTGTAGCTTGTGACTTATGATGTTTTGGGTAGAGTGTTGGTTATTGTATGCCGAGCGGCATTGTTATCGGTTAATTAATTATCTGTTGCAGTTAGTTGTTAAGTTTTTGCTTCCATTTTGTTATTTTCCGTAATTTTTTAGGCTTACCTAGTCGTAGAGACTAGGTGTCGTCACGACGTCATACAGAGGAAGATTTTGGTCGTGACAGTACTATGATAGGCGCCATCATGACAGGTTGGTTTTGGGTCGTGACAACTTGTGAGGGGAGAATGTAATATACTTTCGTATATAACGTATATCAAAGTGATATAGATAACTTTGTTCTCATATGCAATAGTTTAACTATTAAGTTGAGGTACCAATAAATCTTTTTGCTACACCAACTGTGATGTAAACCAACTTATCAAGATGAACTTTCTTGAATAGAAATCTGAAAATTATGCTCTAAATCAAATTATTGAGCTAGAAACCCGAAATTCAAGTTGCGGGTTGATAACAAATGCACATGTAACCATCTCATAGATGCATCTTATGAGGTATACATGGCAGGTGAATGGGCTCATATTCACCTTTGATATTTTCAGCATTCATGGGATTCAATGCCAATTTTCATTGGTCTATTAATTAATAAGAACAAGCAACATAAGAGAATTCGTAAAGAACTTTCTAGTTCTTTAATATTTACCCATGTGAATTCTCTTTTATTTTTGCACATCATACTTAAATTAACATGGGTAAACCAATTATGCCAACTGAATAAATTATCAATATTAATAAACTTCAGGTTTACACCATGACGTGTGCAATTATCAATAAACTCCAAGTTTATTATGATATGAGTTTTTATATCAATAAACTTATACTTTATTATGGCATTCTTTTTTTGTATAGTACAAATTGGAGAATAAAATGGGTAGCTTATTATCCCACTACAAGTTGTAGTAATAGATGATGTTAAATCTTTCGTTTATTTATAGTCTCAATATAGCCAACTGCTTTTCGTGAATACTTTAGAAACTCAATAAGTTTCTTTGAGACTTACTACGACACAATACGTTAGCGATAATCAATTTTATTTCTCCAAAATAGTATAATTGGCTCTTCCAGATCTCTCAACTAATTTTGTACTACCACATATTCATCATTATCCATATGGTAAATATGTCTTTCAAGGAGAAAATTATACCATTATAGTCATGATCAAAATTATTATAGGCAATATATGTTGCTTCCATTACTTTTGCCATGTAATAATCACATTGCCATAATATTTCGGCATAACCGCAATAGGTACGTGATCAATGATCATTCATGCCATAATAATGAAATTATTTTCTTATTTCATCTCAAACCTCCTTCTAGAGGTGAGTGTGGTATATTCATTCTCACTAGCACGTTCATATTCTTCCAAGAATGAATATGTATTCATAAATCACATGTTGTCACATTCACATCATGAATGGATCATAATCATCTAAATGTGCTTTACAAAATCTCATGTCAAATTGATGAAAATACTACTTTCACAGAGTGAAGGATTATTTTGAGAATCCTTATTATTCTCATTACCACAATAATAACGATTATAATTTCATCTATTACCACGTCCACATTTATTGATGCATTCACGGTAATAATTTTATTTTCTTTCAGACGTATCACATATTGCTACCACATTCTCTTAAGGGAATGAGAATGATGCAAATTCAATGGGACGAGTTTTCACTTCTTGTGCCCACATTCATACATGAATTTGATCATGGCAAGGCATAGAAATTTTTCTACTTCGGGTGATTATAATTTATTACAAGCTCTATTAGAGTTATACTCAAAATTTATTGTCTTTGCTTGTATTTAAAATCAAATTATAGAATTTTAAGAATTTAAAAGAGAAAAATAAGATAAAATACTTACCTTAAGTCCAAAATTTATTCCTGGAGAAAGTTCATGGATCAATGACAATCATTATGCTCAATATTATGTACAAGTTGAACATCATGCACGTATCGCAAAGGCCGGTGACCAAAGTGGATGCCTATTACAGGAATATCAATGCATTCACGCAAGAGCCTCACGCAAATTCCTATATCTTCTCCTCATGGGAGTTTAATTTTTCAAACATTAGACAACTAATTAATAGTATATATATCCACAAATTAAAACAATCGCCTCAACTCAATTGGGTAGAGTTTCATGCAAATAACGTGTTATAAAACAATATGAGAAGAAGAAGAATATTGCAGAGAAAAGAGAGAATTCTTATTGATTTGGGATGAATTACAATGGAATAGAAACTCTCTATTTATCTATATCTATATTATATTAAAAGCACGAAGGCCCTTAGCGAAATGTCGTTCGCCTTTTTTACCCTTTAAAAATAGAGTTCACACTAGAAAAAATAGTCATTTGATAATTTTTCCTAAAATTTAGCATTTTAAAATCAACTAAACTTATTGCTATTAAATATTTCCTTATATAAACAATGTAAAAGATCCTAATATTTAAGACTTTAAAAAACTAAAATTAGCACTTATGCAGGTGTGCAAGTGTACACATATTTAAGCGCACACATATGAAAATTAGCACTTTCATGGTTTAGGAGTCTTTATACTTTCTCTCTCTCTCTTTTAAAAAAAATTTAGGAGTCTTTTTTCAAGTTTTACAAGTATATCTTTTAAATAACAAAATAGTTATTCAATTATTTTCTTATATTTAAAATTTTGATATTAAATAAAAATTTTATTATTAAATCATGCTTGGAAGTAAAAACAAGTACCTAAAAATCACAAACATAGTAATCTCAAAAGAAAAAATAATTAAGTTCTTAAAATTAATTAGCCAAAGGAAATCTTTAAATTAACTAATTTGCAAAAAATTCAAGTCATTCTTTTCTAAATTCATCATGTAAATCATTATCCTTTTTACCCCTTTAAAATAGAGTTCACACTGAACAAAATAGTCATTTAATTCTCTTCCTAATATTTAGAAGTTTAAAATCAACTAAAATTTTAGTTATTAAATCCTTCTTTATTTGAACAATTTGAAAAATCCTAATATTTTGGGGCTTTATATTCCATTACAATTTTAACTTCTATAAAATTTACGGAACATGGACAGTTAAACACAATATAAATATGGAAAGTTTGAATTATCACCAAAAAACTAATCTCTCCCTCATGGACGAGATTTTATAGGTAGGACTTACTTCATATCAAGAAACTTTCATAAACTTAACGATAGCACACTTAAAGGACGAAATCAAATATAATCCCTCCACTTAACCATGATAACATTTCTACTATCAATTTGGTAATAAGAAAAAAAAGATATTTAACAATTATGATGCTATTTTTTTTTTTTCTTTTTGAGTAGGAATTATGATGCTATTTAATGTTGGACAATCTCATAATTTAATTTTTTAATATTTAAGACTTTGAAATCTGGTTATTGAACTTTTCTTATTTAAACTATGTAGTAAGTCCTAAAATTTATGACTTCAAAATCAATCAAGATTTTACTTTATATAAATCTTTTCTTTATTCCAACTATATAACATGATAATAACTTATTCATGTTACTTTTCCGAATATTTGATACCTTAAAATTAACAAAAGTTTATTTATTAAATTTTTCATTATTAACAAGAGCTATAAACACACACGAAGTTAGAAAAGTAACAATATCCTGCCAAGATTGATACAAATACTATTATAAAAGTGTACTTCTTTAAATATAGTAATTGTCATTATTATTTAAATATTAATTATAATTTATTTTAGATCATGCCCCAAAGACTAGATACGCAGTAATAATATACAAACCAATTCAGTTGCTCAATCGAAATATTATTGATATGAAGTTATTCTCACATTGATATGTAGCTTTAGTTTTGATGCGCCTGTCTAGAAACTAAAAATAATTATAAAAGTAAACTTATTTGTCAATTTCTTCCAAACCAATGAACTAAAAATATTCAAGCATACTTGGTAGTACAAAGCTCTGTTTTAAAAGGCAGAATTGAGACTCATCAGGGGCTCGCCCCGGGCGGAGCACTCGTAAAACGCTCCTGGGCTTATGTGTGGGGCTTAGTTCCGTGAGACTTACGTCTCGGCCACCTTGGCTTACACCCCAGACACGCCCAACGCCCAGGGTACTAGGCTCGCCTATTAGAACTTTATGCAATTGTATGTAACTAACCTTGTAAATCCTCAAATTTTCTTAATAAATCGTTGATTATTCAAAATTACTTTTTTCTTACTATATAATAGTCCATAGTTTTTTATAATTATTTTTCTAAATATTATTTTTTTCACGTTTACGAGATACAATACTTATTAAGTTAATAGCGCAGTATTAGCTAGCAACTATTTACAAATAATTAGTTATCATGGTATTGTATGTTGAATTATGTGTCACTTTATTAACTTGTTGAAACTTAAAAATAAATGATGCTAGAGAATCATATTTAAATTGTGAATTATATTTTTATATACATTCTCTTCCAAATAGAAAGTATATTAAATAAAGGAGTATTTTAAGAAAAATATCAAATTATAATATTGAAATTCTTTCAAGATTCATTACTCCTTAAGAGATACATATAAGATGTCGAATCAAATACATTACTTTTGATATTTGAGTTGTAACGACATTGCAGCTAATTTGCATATTATGATATGTCATACTTTTCTTATTATTCATAGTTGAATTATAAACTATAAATATTTTAAGTAGATTATTTGTTATAATTTTGTGATTTTAATGTAATTTTTGTAATTATTTTTATTTTATACTATTTTAAAATTCTTGAAATTAGTCAAATTTAAAGATCCGTGGGACTTATGCCCCATGTCTCAGGGCTTACGCCTCGCCTCGTCAGAGGTAAAACGCCTCGCTTCACGCCCCGCCTTTTAAAACATTGGTTGGCATCAGAATTTACAAGCCAACTAGGCTTCCAAGATGCTCCCAGTAAAGTTGTAAGAGAGAAAAAGAAAAGTTAACTAAACTATGCGTAACAGTATTAAAGAATCTATGAATATATACAAAGTTTAATTTCAAAAGTAGAAGCCATTTGCCATATATTCTATTCTCACATATCACGTCTACTATGGGGCACACATTTTATTCATGAATATTGTATTCGGTAAATGCCGATCGCTGAAGATGGGTAAATTAGGAAGCAACATGTGTCAATCAGCAGTGATTCAATTATATTTACATCGGATACAACCTGTGGCCGAATAAGAAGCAATTCAAGATATGACCGTTACAAAAACGTTACAGAAAACCCCAAGACTCCTCCAGCTTTTATTATTCTTTATTAAGCTTTATTACCCTTTATAATTGTTTATCACCTTTTTAGTACCTTTTATTGTAGCATTAATATCGGTGATATGTGTTCCAAAAAAATCAGGTGTCATGCGGAAGCTAGCAAAGCAAACCTTGAGCGACGATAAATCAGACAACAAAAGAGAAATCTACTAAAAGAGACACAAACATTTAACGTGGTTCGGTCAATTGACCTACGTCCACGACGGAGATGAGCAATCCACTATATAAAAAAAGAGTACAAAATATCGAGAGAACAACCTCACGAAGAAGCAAACACAAGTGGCACACTAACATTTGTCCCGTAAAGTTCTCCCCCTAAACACGACTCTCAAGCCCCTTAAGGCTACATTGTGGATGCTACTGAATGAGAAGGACGGATCTTAAATTTATAGAACTCCAAACATTTTCCTACAAGAAAAGGGACTAGCCAAATATGGGAGATTTGTAATTTCCTTCTACAAGCCCAATTAAGGTAAACATGTTGCCCTTTCCTTGAACAAATAGGAAAACCAAATATGGTAAGAAAATGTGACGACCCAAAGGATCATCACCTATTTTTCATTGAATTCTGTGTCTCTGAGGCCTTGAAAACCTCATACAGAGTTGCCTCGATTTGCGTGCGCAGTCCGGGCGCGTAGCCGGAAAGCTTAAATATGAAATTCTGTGAAAAATGCTAAGTTTTGATGATAAAATGAATAAATTTGACATTGGTCAACGTTTTGGGTAAACGGACCCCGACCCGTGATTTGACGGTCCCGGAGGATCCGTAGGAAAATATGAGACTTGGGCGTATGTCCGGAATCGAATTCCCAGGTCCCAAGCCCGAGAAATGAATTTTTTTTGTAAAATTATTTTTTGAAATTGTTTAAGGAAATTCGAAATGAAAATTGATTAGAACGTGTTGGTATCGGGCCCGTATTTTGGTTCCGGCGCCCGGTACATGTCTTATATATGGTTTAAGTCATTCCTGTGAAATTTGGTTGAAAACGGTGACGTGATTCGGACCTAAATTGGAAAATTTGATGTTTTATGAAGTTTGAAAGAATTCTTGGATTTTGAGGTTTAATTCGATGTTTATGATGTTAGTTTGGCGATTTGATCGCACGAATGAGTCCGTAGGATGTTTTTGAGGTTATGTGTTTATTTGGTTTGGAGCCCCGAGGGCTCGGGTGAGTTTTGGATAGGCCACGAGTGCATTTTTGAACTTTGGAAAAATCTGGTATTTCTGATCTGTAGTCTTCGCATTTGCGAAGCAGGTCCCGCAAATGCGAGCCTGGCATCGCAAATGCGAGAAGGGGGATTCTACAGCCTGATCGCAAATGCGACCAAGCGTTCCGCAAATGCGAATAAGGGCCTGTCGCAAATGCGACATTATTTATCGCAAATGCGAAGCCCTGGATTTTGTAAAGTGTTCGCAAACGCGAACATCGCTTCGCAATTCCCACATCTGGTAGGTCGGGGTTCGCAATTGCGAACCCCTGTTCGCATTTCCCATATCAGAGACATGCAATTTTACACTTAAACGATTTTGAACCCCATTTTTCATATTTTCTCAAACCCAAACGCACTTAGGCGATTTTTCCAAGAACAAGTCTTCTTCCAAATCAATTGTAAGTTAGTTTTTACTCATTTCTTTCAATCATTAACATCTTTTAACATGATTTCAACCTAAAATCAAAGGTTTTCATGGGGGAAATTGGGTGTTTTGGGTAGAACCTAGGTTTTTCAAAAATTAGGGATTTAGACCTCAATTTGAGGTCCGATTTCAAAACAAATTATATATTTGAGTTCGTGGGGGAATGGGTAATCGGGTTTTGGTTCGAACCTCGAGTTTTGACCACGTGGGCCCGGGGGCGATTTTTGACTTTTTGGGTAAAACTTTGGAAAATCCATTTTCATGCACCCAAATTGATTCATTTAGCGTTTATTGATGTAATTAAGTAACTTGTGACTAGATACGAGCGAATTGGAGGTGGAATCAAGGGGTAAAGCTATAATTGGATCGTGAATTGTGTTCGTGGCATCGAGGTAAGTGTTTGGTCTAACCTTAGCTTGAGGGATTAGGAGTTGAGTCCTATTTTCTATGAGGTAATATTTGAGTACGACGTATAGGCATGGTGACGAGTATCTATACGTTGGTGTCAAGTATGACCGTGAGTCTTATATTGTGATTTTCATGATTTCGTTGTATTATTCATGCCTTGGTGAATATTTTTCATTGTTGTATAAAGTTTGTGGAAATAATTGTGACCTATGAACATCGAGGAGCGTTGGCTCAAGTTGTATAACGAATTGTGAAAGTATAAGTGACAATTGAACTTTTAGAGCATTGGCTCGAGTTGTGAAATGAGTTGTGATGGTATAAGTGATAATTGAACCTCTAGAGCATTGGCTCGAGTTGTGAAGTGAATTGTGAAGTAAAAGTGAGAAAGAGAAGAGATCATTATGTTGTCACCCTTGCCGGGCTATTGTTGATTTATATGTTATCTCCCTTGCCGGGATGTGGATATTATCGATGTTGTTCCCTTGCCGGGATTGAACTGTTGACTTGTTGCTCCCTTGCCGGGATTTTTATTGCAAATTTCCTTTATTTCCTTGCCCTATTGTTTGTGATTGTTGTTTGGGTGAGGAAGAGAGTTAAAGCACGAAGGGTGATGCCGTGCATTGTTTGTTTATTGTGAGGAAAGAGTGTAAAGCACGAAGGGTGATGCCGTGCATTGTTTGTTTATTGTGAGGAAAGAGTGTAAAGCACAAAGGGTGATGCCGTGCCGCACGATGTACCATTCCGTTCCTATTATATTGATTTCATGGTGAGGATGAGAGTAAAAGCACAAAGGGTGATGCCGTACAATTTATATTGATTCATATGGTGAGGACGAGAGTAAAAGCACGAAGGGTGATGCCGTGCACTTGTCTTTGATTTTCCTAATTCTTGCTGATAATTTAGTTATGTTGTCCTTTACTTTTATTTACTGATTTTCTGTTGTTACTTGATTTTAGTTCGATGTTATAGATTCCCTTACCCTATTTGCCTTGTGATTATTGTTTGGGTGAGGAAGAGCGTAAAGCACGAAGGGTGATGCTGTGCAATGTTTTGGTGAGAGAGTGTTGAAGCACGAAGGGTGATGCTGTGTATTGTTTTGGTGAGAGAGAGTAAAAGCACGAAGGGTGATGTCGTGCACATCTCTTTGATTTCCTAATTTTTATTGATAACTGTGTTACGGTTTCTCTACACTAAATTGCTGATTTCCTGTAGATACTTGTTGTACCCCGCAATATGATTTTCCCTTCCTATTTTCAATTGAACTGTGACAGTCCTCATATTTATTTGTTGCTCTTCTGTTACTATTCGATGTTTCCCCGCAGCATGCTTTCCCCCTCCCATACTTGACGATATATGACTGTTTCTTTCTGTACTTCTTTTCTGCTGTATATAGTTAAACTGCACAGGTTTATTTGGTAGTCTGGTCCTAGCCTCGTCACTACTTCGCCGAGGTTAGGCTAGACACTTACCAGCACATGGGGTCGGTTGTGTTGATACTACACTCTGCACTGTGTGCAGATCCAGGAGCAGCTTTCGGACAGTAGTTGGAGGGCTTCCTTCAGTCCACCCTGAGACCCAAGGTAGACCTGCAGGAGTCTGCAGGCCCTGGCGTCTCCCTCTATCTCTATTCCCTGTTTCATTTTCTTTGCTCAGAAACAGTTTATTGTATTTTCTTATGACCTTATATGTAGTGACTCTTAGACAGTCTGTGACACTGTGACACCAGATTATAGGTATTTGAGGGTTTTAGAAGTTGTAATAAACGTTTATCCCAGATATTTTATTGTTATCTTCCGCCTAATTATTTAAAGTTCCGCTGATTTCATGTTATCGCTTATATTATTAAAAAGAAGTAATTTGTTAACGAAGTAAGTAGTTAAGTTTTGGCTTGCCTAGCTACCAATAGTAGGCGCCATCACGACTCCCGAGGGTGGAAAATCCGGGTCGTGACAAGTTGGTATCAGAGCCCTAGGTTACATGGGTCTCATAGTTCACAGACAAGCTTAGTAGAGTCTAAGGGATCAGTACGGAGACGTCTGTATTTATCCCCCAGAGGCTACAGAGATAGGAAAAGTTTCACTTCTAGTCTTCCCTGTTGTGCGATTTTGTTCTCTCAATGCTAAACAGAAACCTCTACTCTTGTCCTTTCGCGAATGGTGAGGTCATGTACCGCTTCTTCAGCCGAGCAGCAGCACAGACCGGTGATAGATCAGCTACGTCTTCGGAGGCTATACGGAGGTTGGATAGGTTCCACCAAGCTCTTCAGTACTACTTTTAGCGGTGCATCTTCTGAGGATCCCCAAGATTTTCTAGACAGCTGTCATGAGGTTCTCAGGAACATGGGGATCATGGAGACCAAAAGGGTCGATTTTGCTACCTTTCGCTTGTCTGGATCCGCCATGACCTGTTGGAGAGATTATTGATTGGCTATACCAGTTAGGTCATCAGCTTCGACTTGAGAATATTTCACGCAGCTATTTCTGGAGAAGTTTCTCCCCATCACTCAGAGAGAGGCCTATCGGAGGCAGTTTAAGCGTCTCCAGCAGGGTTCTTCGACTATTACTCAGTACAAGATCAGATTCATCGACTTGGCTCGTCATGCTCTTATCATACTTCCCACTGTGAGAGAGAGTGAGGAGGTTCATTGAGGGACTCGTCCAGCCCGCTCAGTTAGTTGGAGGTGGAGGTGGAGGTATTAGAGGTGGTGGTAGAGGTATTAGAGGTAGAGGTAGAGATGCTAGAGGTGGAGTTAAAGGTATTAGAGGTGGAGGTGCAGGTACTGCTCTGGTTTGTGGTAGAGAAGCTTCGGTTTTATTTTGCATCGTATCTTGTCATGCCTAGTGATTTTTTGAGTGCCCCTGTTTATGTGTCTACGCCGGTGGGTGATTTTATTGTGGTGGATCGTGTTCATTGATCATGTATAGTTGTGATTGGGGGTCTTGAGACTCGTGTAGATTTGTTGCTTTTGGGCATGGTCAGTTTTGATGTTATATGGGGGATGGACTGGTTATCACCTTACCACGCTATCCTGGATGGTCATGCCAAGACTGTGACCTTAGCTTCATCGGGTTTGCTTTGTTTAGAGTGGAAAGGGACTCCTGGTCATTCTACCCGTAGTGTTATCTCTTATGTGAAGGCTCGGTGTATGGTCGAGAAGGGGTGTTTGGCCTATTTGACATATGTTCATGATTCTAGTGCTGAGGTTCCTTCTATTGATTCTGTGCCCGTTGTTCGTGGGTTTCCTGAGGTATTCCCTTCAGACCTGCCGGGTATGCCACCCGACAGGGATATTGACTTTTGCAATGATTTGGCTCCGGGCACTCAGCCCATTTCTATTCTGCCGTATCGCATGGCCCCGCCTGAGTTGAAAAAGTTAAAGGAGCAATTGCAAGACTTGCTGGAGAAGGATTTCATTAGACCCAGTGTTTCGCCTTGGGGTGCGCCGGTGTTGTTTGTTAAGAAAAAGGACGGATCGATGAGAATGTGTATTGATTACCGGCAGTTGAACAAGGTTACAATAAAGAGTAAGTATCCATTGCCGAGGATTGATGATTTGTTTGATCAGCTTCAGGGTGTCAAGGTATTTTCCAAGATTGACTTGAGATCTGGCTATCATCAGTTGAGGATTAGGGCATCCGATGTCCCTAAGACAGCTTTCCGCACTCGGTACGGGCATTATGAGTTCTTGGTTATGTCATTCGGGTTGACAAATGCCCCAGCAGCTTTTATGGATTTGATGAACCGAGTGTTCAGGCCTTATTTGGATTCGTTCATGATAGTCTTCATTGATGATATATTGATATATTCCCGCAGCCAGGAGGAGCACGAGCAGCACCTTAGAGTGGTTCTTCAGACTCTGAGGGATAGTCAGTTATATGCCAAGTTCTCTAAGTGTGAGTTCTGGCTGAGTTTAGTTGCATTTCTGGGTCATGTTGTATCAGCAGAGGGTATTCAGGTGGACCCAAAGAAGATTGAGGCAGTCAAGAGCTGGCCTAGACCAGCATCAACTACAGAGAATCGGAGTTTCTTGGGGTTGGCAGGCTACTATCGACGGTTCGTGGAGGGGTTTTCATCTATTGCATCCCCGATGACCAGATTGACCCAGAAGGGTGCCCCGTTCAGATGGTCGCATGAGTGTGAGGCGAGCTTTATGAAGCTCAAGACAGCTCTGACTACGGCACCGGTGTTAGTTTTGCCTACAGGTTCAGGGCCTTATACAGTCTATTGTGATGCTTCCCGTGTTGGGCTTGGAGCAGTGTTGATGCAGGA
>NW_017674982.1:67213-79078 GCF_001879085.1 Nicotiana attenuata
GGTTCGCATTTCCCAAACTTTTTTCTCAATTCCCATGCCAGCAGAGGTTGGTTCGCAATTCCCACATCTGAGACCTGCAATTTTATACTTAGCCGATTTTAAACCTCATTTTTCATATTCTCTCAAACACAAACACACTTAGGCGATTTTTCAAGAATTCCTTCTTCTCCAAATCAATTGTAAGTCATATTTAACTAACTTTCTTCGATCATTAACATCTTTTAACATGATTTTAACCTAAAATCAAAGGTTTTCATGGGGAAAATTGGGTGTTTTGGGTAGAACCTAGGTTTTTCAAAGATTAGGGATTTGGACCTCAATTTGAGGTCTGATTTCAAAAGAAATTATATATTTGAGTTCGTGGGGGAATGGGTAATCGGGTTTTGGTTCGAACCTCGAGTTTTGACCACGTGGGCCTGGGGGCGAATTGACTTTTTGGGTAAAACTTTGGAAAATCCATTTTCATGCATCCAAATTGATTCATTTAGCGTTTATTTATGTAATTAAGTAACTTGTGACTAGATACGAGCTAATTGGTGGTGGAATCAAGGGGTAAAGCTATAATTGAATCGTGAATTGTGGTCGTGGCATCGAGGTAAGTGTTTGGTCTAACCTTAGCTTGAGGGATTAGGAGTTGAGTCCTATTTGCTATGTGGTAGTTGTTGAGTACGGCGTATAGGCATGGTGACGAGTATCTATACGTTGGTGTCAAGTATGACTGTGAGTCTTATATTGTGATTTTCATGATTTCGTTGTATTATTCATGCCTTGGTGAATATTTTTAATTGTCGTATAAAGTTCGTGGAAATAATTGTGACCTATGAACATCGAGGAGCGTTGGCTCAAGTTGTATAACGAATTGTGAAATTAAAAGTGACAATTGAACTTTTAGAGCATTGGCTCGAGTTGTGAAATGAATTGTGAAGGTATTAGTGATAATTGAACCTCTAGAGCATTGGCTCGGGTTGTGAAGTGAATTGTGAAGTAAAAGTGATAAAGAGAAGAGATCATTATGTTGTCACCCTTGCCGGGCTATTGTTGATTTATATGTTATCTCCCTTGCCGGGATGTGGATATTATCGATGTTGTTCCCTTGCCGGGATTTAATTGTTGACTTGTTGCTCCCTTGCCGGATTCTTATTGTAAATTTCCTTTATTTCCTTGCCCTATTGTTTGTGATTGTTATTTGGGTGAGGAAGAGAGTTAAAGCACGAAGGGTGATGCCGTGCATTGTTTGTTTATTGTGAGGAAAGAGTGTAAAGCACGAAGTGTGATGCCGTGCATTGTTTGTTTATTGTGAGGAAAGAGTGTAAATCACGAAGGGTGATGTCGTGCCGCACGATGTACCATTCCGTGCCTATTATATTGATTTCATGGTGAGGATGAGAGTAAAAGCACGAAGGGTGATGCCGTGCAATTTATATTGATTCCTATGGTGAGGACGAGAGTAAAAGCACGAAGGGTGATGCCGTGCACTTGTCTTTGATTTTCCTAATTCTTGCTGATAATTGAGTTATGTTGTCCTTTACTTTTATTTACTGATTTTCTGTTGTACTTGATTTTATTTCGATGTTATAGATTCCCTTACCCTATTTGCCTTGTGATTGTTGTTTGGGTGAGGAAGAGCATAAAGCACGAAGGGTGATGCTGTGTATTGTTTTGGTGAGAGAGAGTAAAAGCACGAAGGGTGATGTCGTACACATCTCTTTGATTTCCTAATTTTTATTGATAACTGTGTTACGGTTTCTCTACACTAAATTGCTGATTTCCTGTTGATACTTGTTGTACCCCGCAGTATGATTTTCCCTTCCTATTTTCAATTGAACTGTGATGATCCTCATATTTATTTGTTACTCTTCTGTTACTATTCGATGTTTCCCCGCAGCATGCTTTCCCCCTCCCATACTTGACGGTATATGACTGTTTCTTTCTGTACTTCTTTTCTGCTGTATATAGTTAAACTGCACAGGTTTATTTGGTAGTCTGGTCCTAGCCTCGTCACTACTTCGCCGAGGTTAGGCTAGACACTTACCAGCACATGGGGTCGGTTGTGTTGATACTACACTCTGCACTATGTGAAGATCCAGGAGCAGCTTTCGGACAGTAGTTGGAGGGCTTCCTTCAGTCCACCCGGAGACCCAAGGTAGACCTGCAGGCGTCCGCAGGCCCTGGCGTCTCCCTCTATCTCTATTCCCTGTTTCATTTTCTTTGCTCAGAAACAGTTTATTGTATTTTCTTCAGACCTTGTATGTAGTGACTCTTAGACAGTCTGTGACACTGTGACACCAGTTTTGGGTACTTGAGGTTTTTAGAAGTTGTAATAAACGTTTATCCCAGATATTTTATTGTTATCTTCCGCCTAAATTATTTAAAGTTCCGCTGATTGCATGTTATCGCTTATATTATTAAAAAGAATTAATTTGTTAATGAAGTAAGTAGTTAAGTTTTGGCTTGCCTAGCTACCAATAGTGGGCGCCATCACGACTCCCGAGGGTGGAAAATCCGGGTCGTGACAGAAAATTATGGCAAACACCTAACAATATGGGGCATAATTGGTAGACCATACACCACATGGCTCTAGTATGAATCTCTGTTCTAAATATTATTTTTTTCACGTTTACGAGATACAATACGTATTAATTTAATAGCGCAGCATTAGCTAGCAACTATTGACAAATAATTAGTTATCATGGTATTATATGGTGAATTATGTGTCACTTTATTAACTTGTTGAAACTTAAAAATAAATGATGTTAGAGAATCATATTAAATTGTGAATTATGTTTTTATATACATTCTCTTTCAAATAGAAAGCATATTAAATAAAGGAGTATTTTAATAAAAATATCAAATTATGTACGCGGTAAAAATCAGAAGACTTGATTTTCGCTATCAAGATAATTCGGGAAGCCTCCCTCGACACCCCGAGGATGGAAGGCTGTGATCGAGTTCTCGGCCTCCGAGCTCGTCGAGGTCCGAATCAAAGGAAACAGGGTTCGAGGTCAGGGATAAGAGAAGATGACTCCGGAGCGCATGGCTACACCTGACAGGGCCGGTCTATCTGTAACCTACTGAGATGACGAGCGATAGGCAGTCCCATCTTTCTACTCTTGTAAATAATATATGCATGTTTTATTGAGTCCCCTCGCCTATATAAGGGGGACTCACCCCACCTTGTAAAGGACTGATGTTGCTCCACTTCTCCAATAAGCAATAATATCTCTCCCTCCCTCTCTCTCTTTCTTCTAAATTACCAATGTTCTTCGACCCCGAGGTCGCCCTAACATTTTATTGATCTTCATTTGTTCTTCGTCATCTAGCGCAAGATTGACGGTATAAAGACTTGTATGCACATACTTATCTGTTATCCCCTTCCCGATTACCCTTGATAAGGTTTTCTTCGATAGGCCCGAGGTAGCCTCGAGGCTTGGCCCCGAGGTATCTACTGGCTTGTCCTAAGCCCGGAAACGTCCCTTATTGGTTCGATTATCGTTTGACTAGCTCGATCTTTACTGTTTTTACTCCACATTTAGCACTAATCACCCTTTCAAACTAGCTCAGGAATAGATCACATTTTTTTAGAATCCCATTTACAAATTTAATTGTTGTTACCATTTTCACGGTAAACAGTTTAGCGCCCACCATGGGGCTAAAAATAATAGTGATTATTTTCTTGCTAGTTTCGTCACTTAAACGCACGATATCTCTCACACTTTTTCTTTCCCAAGACCTTTCGATTTCAGGTTAATGGTCAGCTCGATAAGGGAAATCGAGGTCGATAACCCCACAAATCGCAAGGAAAACAATGTGGCCACCCTAACGGCTGGCGCGACACCGCAGGACCCCGATAACACATCTAGATCGGTCCGAGTGGATATGGATTCATACGCTGCACAGCGGGGTAACAAAGCCTTGTGCTTCAATGACGGCACGCAACACGCTAACCGACAGGAAACCCGAAAAATCCCAGCCCGGTAGAACGGGAAGTTGATCTTCGTGTTATTTTTGAAATGTTGCAGGAACAACGCTTGGCTATCTCTCAGTTGGAGAGCCGCCCGGAGACTCTTGGCGCGACAGCACCCAAAATATCTACTCGCTTCGAGCCAGCATCCAAGGTATCGGGCCACGACGGACCAACGACCTATCCTGCAATGGTAAGGATGCTAGAGGACATTATCAAAAATGTCGGCCCACGCTCGCGGAGATTCCTACAATAACCGTCTCCCGGAGATACGATCCTGGGACTCATTTCGCAGAACTCAGAAACAACAAAATTCCCTGGGGAAGACAGGACCCCAAGTCCTCACAGGTACATCTCCACTCACGCACGCCCGTTCAGGAACGGCGACCCCCAAAATGAAGAACTCGGGCCCGTCCCGATGAGGAGATTCGAAGAAATTCCCCCGGAAGAAACCATGTCGCGGCATCATTGTTCGACACCCGATCTCAGGGGCCCGCTCACCATACTGTCACGATCCGTGGAAACACACGCCAACGCCATTGGAATAATGCCAGAAGAGCTCAACGCACCGAAGGTCGGGAGAAGAAGAAGAAATAACATATCGCAGGAAGCCGTGCCCCGTTATCCGACAAGACAAACGAGACCACTCCCGGTCCCGAATAGTAGGGTGGCACGGGCCTTCGCCCAAAACCCAAAGAAAGCATACCCGGCAGCTCCGGAGCAATTCGAGCGAAGCTCAGCCGTATATGTAGTCGAGGCTTGGTCATATACCAGCAACCAACACCGGACCCAGGTCAGAGCCGCGGATAACTCTCGAGAGACCCCCACTGGATCGGCGTATCCAGGCAGATCCCCAACAAAGAAGCCGGCACTGAACGAACGGAGTCATCGTCCAGATGGTGCTAACGGAAGAAATGATCCGAGGCACAACACATTTCGCAACAACAAGGCGGCGGCCCGAAGACAACACCTTCGAGGAACCCCCAATGATACCAGACTCAACGAAATGCGACCGGCAAGGAAACCTCGCCCGATAAAGTTCGATTTCAACATTGCAGTTCCAAGCATAGTGGTCACCATAAGTAAAGCTGGAAACTCCGGGTGGCTCGGACCCATTCGACCAAAATCCCCCCAAGGAAACCGTGGCCCGTCGCGAGAGTCACGAAATGATCGGAGTTACAGACCCAAGAAAGCAGCAACTACGCCACCCAACAAAGGAGACCACAAAGCATCGCCAAGTAAGTGAATCCGAATCCAGCTCACAGACAAGGGGAAATCGAACAAAGCAGAGTCGGCAAGCCGCGGCATATCGTCACGACCTTTAAAGGATGGCGGCACCCCACTAAGATCCGCAGAAAGTAGAATGCAAGCGCCGGTCGCCAGAAGGGGACGATCTCGGGGAGTACTCCCCAAAGACGCCCTCTCGCTCGAGGAAAAAGGACGCCAAGACTCTACCTCGGCATCGCATTAACGTATTGGTAATCCCTTCTTTCGTTCGAGCTCATTTTCAAATAAAACACACATTAATGATTACAGGTATATCAGCCAAAGATGTACCGACAATGTCGGGCCAAAGCCAATAGGACAGTCCGGACCAATGTCGCCCTCGCGCCAGACCGCTAATGTGTCCCCAGTGGCGATTGCCACAACATCCGAATCGCTTCCCCAGTGCGTCCCACCCGAGCTCGGGCTAATACGTCAGGTGACAAATGATGCAGACGCTTTGTGCAGACAACGGCGAATACGTCACCCGGGACACAACCCCGGCCTTACTCCTCCAAGGGTGTGAAACTCCACGATAGACGCGGAGCCAAAGCATCTAGTTACAAGTGACAGAGGGAGATTCCTCGCCTTACGTCCATGACTGGCGTTATCCTCAAATAAGGTCAAAGGGTAAAGAGCACTCACGTCTTCGACCCGGCCTGGCCGGACGAGGAATACGGCTGCCGAGGGGCATACTCCCAGGAACGCAGCATCCTTTTATCATTTCTCTTTTTCTTTTCTTGTTGCTAATCTGTACACAGGCAGGCAGCTGAGGCATTCAGTGATTCTGGACCCCGATTCGAGGATCCGCGGCCGCCATGGGGCCACCTGGCATTCTTTCCTCGATCGGGTTTCTATCAGGAAGAGGGTTCCGCCAACAAGATTATTAGCAGGACTGCACATCCCAAGGGAAGGGACCCAACAAGTCCGCGATCTCTCTCTCTTTTCCAATATGGAACCATACAAACACATCGGATAATCAGGGGAGTCACACCCGTGTAGACCAGACTTACAGCAACAGAACAACATGTATTTTACAACTTATATTCTCGCCAAGCAATAAAGAGTATTTTCCAAGCATTCGAGGCCTCGAAGAAAAATATTTCGGCTTATCCCCAGCAAAAAACCTCTACATCAAATACGTCCCGAAACGCTCGGAGACTTAATCAATTCGGCACCCTCACGACCGCAGGGTCGAGGTTCCGGGCTCACAAAGCCCTCGCGATATGGCCCCAAGACTATAGAAAGGCGGTTTTCAGGCCTAAAATGATCCGATATATTTGGAGACTCACCATCAGCAACTCGACAACTTGCACGACCCCAGGGTCGGAACTCCGGGCTCACCAAGCCTCCGAAAAACAGCTCTGAGCTTACGAGAAGCTGTCTTCAAGTGAACTCGATGACTTGGAGACTGTCGCCAATCGCCACACACTGGAAAATCTGAAATTGTAAGACCCTAACAGGTAGCCTCGGCAAAACCAGATCTATTCTCCCTAAACTGTAAGACCTCAACAGGCATGATAAACTGTAAGACCTCAACAGGCATGATAAACTGTAAGACCTCAACAGGCATGACAAACTGTAAGACCTCAACAGGCATGAAAAATCCCGCAGTTTAGGCTACACGTTGCATTTGTAAGAATCCCTAAATGGCATACCCTCGGTGTGGACGCCTAAAATTGCTTCTCTGGATAAAAAATGGCCCCGGCCAAATGCATACGACTACGGTCGGAACGGCTGCTACAGCCCAAAAAACGCGACTCGGGGATGCCAAATTGTTGCTAAAAAATCCTCCGAATCTACTTCGGAAAGAACCGGTTAAAACACGGGCTTCCCTCAACAGGCAAAAAACGAGTCCCGACCATGTCAGCTCCAAAATCGAAAAAGCATCGATCTACTCGACCTATGGGCTATGAACCTTCCGAGGTGCTCAAAACATTGCCGATTACGACTTGAAATCGAGGTTCTTTTAGAACCGACGACGGGTCAGGCAAAATAATCAATAAGACCTTAACGAGAGGAAAACAAAGCCTACAGAAGCCTCCGGGCCTCACATCAAAACAGCGTAAGTGCCATTGTCGCCAGCTAAGCAAAGCCTCCGGGCTTCACACCGAAAGGTCTCTACGACCATCAAATTGAAAATTGACAACTTGAGGATTAAAGTGAGCTCAAATCGTAACCCGATTCGGAGACCGGATCCAAAATAGTTAAACCAAGCACAACCTCCGGGCCTCATATCAAAAGGTCTCTACGACCAAAATAGCATAAGTGCCATTGTCGCCAACTAAGCGAGCCTCCGGGCCCTATATCGAAGGGTCTCTACGACCAAACAACGTAAGTGCCATTGTCGCCAAATAAGCATGCCTCCGGGCCTCATACTAAAAGGTCTCGATGACCAAACAGCAGAAAGGCTATCACCACTGATCGAAAGCTCAAATAAGATTCAAGGGTCAATTACAGCCCAAGTCGCAACGCGACTCGGAGACTGGACCCAGAAAATCGCCAAACACGCAAGGGCGAGAAATGAAAAACACTATCGCCAACTGAATCCCCCGAAAAGTTCGAAGGCCAATTACAGCTCGAAGTGCAACGCGACTCGGAGACTGAACCCGGAAATTCCCCAGCCCAAACGGGCTCGAGGATAAAATAAGCTCAAGTCAGGATCCCTACTCAGAAACTGAACTTGAGAATCAAGCCTGAAAGCTACTCCAGAATCGAAGCAGCCCGGTGGGAAAACTCCAGCGATCAGAAACGCAAAATCTACAAATTACAGGGCTCCCCCTTTCTTATTAATTATATATCGATTACAGGGCACAATCTCAGTCCACATCATATGATGGGATCTATATATGTGTATACACGGCAAAGGAGACAAGGAATGTTCCTTCCCCCTTTATTTCCCTTTTGGCAGCTACGGCCCCTCGGCCTCCCCCTCATCATCAGATATCAGAAACTTGGCATCAAACTCCGCTCCCTCAGCATGTTGGATCTCCTCTGAGAGATCGAAACCTCGAGCGTGAATCTCCTCGAGGGTCTTCCTCCGGGATTTGCACCTCTCGTACTCCCTGCTATTGCTTGTACGATCAAGGGCCTTCTTCAACTCGGCCCTAACAACGGTGGCGCTCTTCGAATAAGCAGCTATCTTTTGCCCCGAACGGGTGTTATTTATTACGACCTTGGCCCGAACATCCGCCACCTCGATTTTTGCCCTTGATTGCTCAGATGAGAGCCTCGCGATCGTCTTCGACCGAGCGGAATCATCCGCGCGGGCAGCCCGAAGTTGCGCCTCAAAATCGGACGTCGCGGCTAGAACTCTCTCTTTAGCCCCCAAATGAGCGTTAAGGCGCGCCCGTAGCTCAGCAAGTTCGCGGTTAGCAGCACCAACCTCGCCCCAGAGTTGCTCCAGCTCATCCGCTTTATCCTTCAACTGGAAGAGCAGCACTTCAAAAGACCGGCACAGATAAAAAAAAGAAAGGAGATGTGAGGGAAGTACGAGCAAACAAGGTGGAATACCTGTTTCTCCAAGAGAACCTCCCGAGCACGGCTTCGGTCCACCTCGCGCCTTAAAGGAGCGAGCTCGCTTTCCTTTACCGTACGTAGAAGCTGGAGGGACCTTCCCCTTTCTCGAGCATTCTGCAGATGGGTCTCGCGGCGAAGCAGCTCGACTTTGAGCCTATCAAAAGCCTGAAAAGAAGCCAAGCGCATGATGAAAAGGGAAGGAAACACCGTGCTGTAACGCCTTTATCACGAGCAAAAACTCACCACAAGACCAGAACGATGAGCCTCACTAAGGGCCGAAGCTATGTCCAATAAAACTTCGATCCCGAAAGCTGGCCGACCGATCGAATCATTTCCTCTCAGTTGTTGCGGAGAAGGTGCCTCACCGCAAGCCTCCGCACGCCACGGAACATCTTTCCTTTTACCGGCACTCCTCAACTCTTGAACCGGCGATCTCGCATCGAACGAACTCCCGGCGCCTCCAGTAGGGAAACCGAGCAGATCAGCAAAGGGAAGGCCGCCCCCGAAAAAGAGAAGAGCGGAAAGGGAACGCCAGATACCTACCACGATAATTTACCTCCCACCTCCCTTTTGAAAGATCTCGCCACCGGCGCCTATCATGAGTCCAACATGCTGCTAATCTGCGAGACCATTCGGCTAAGCCCGGGACCTCATCAGGCAACCAACGAGCAGCTACAAACAAAAGACGGGAAGAAATCGCTGTGAATCCTACCTCGTGTGAAGGAAAGGAAGGACAGCTCGAACAGAGAGCTTACGTGTGGAACTCCATTTCTCAGGGAAAGGTAAGAATTCTCCGGGATAACGTCGGTCGTTCGAACTCGAACGAACTGGCTCATCCACCCGTGGTCTTCATCCTCTTGGCCGCCGATCATGGGAGCTCGAGTAGACCGGCGCTGAAGAGCAACAAGGCCTCAAAAGCGCAATGGCCGGTACAGCCTTATAAGGTGGCGAAGAGTAAAATCTATCCCGGCCTTGTCAGCAAAGTATCTCATCGACCATACTATGCTCCAGAAGAAAGGATGAACCTGCGCCAGCGTTACTTGGTACCTTCTACAAAAATCGGGCACAACCCGGTCCGGGGAAACTGGCTCGAGAACGATGGTGTACACGCTCAGGAAGCCTTCGACGTACGTCGTGACGTTCTACTCGGGGGAAGGGGCTTGCAGGACCACGCCTTCCCCCCATCTACATTTTCTCCTGATCCCCTCGAGGTCCTCTCCTGCCACCGAAGAGGCAATCCTCGACACATGCCCCCGGCGACCCGAAATATTAGGAGGTTTTCCCGGCGTAGCGACGCCCCTTGGGGATCTATGCTCCGGGCATCGCTCCCCTGATGCGGAGAAGGACCTCCATCGCCAGCCGAAAGCGGAATACAGGAAGAATTACCCTTCGCCCGGACATCGGACGTCGAAGCAGCGGCCATGACCATGACAGAATAACAGGGAGAGGAAGAGTATCCAAGCAAAAAGCAGAGAAATGGGGAAGCTCACGGAAAGTACCTGGCTCTACAGAGGAGATGAGCCTATCAAACAAGAAAATGCAGTAAACGTCGCTTGGGGAAGGAATAGACGAATATATAAGGGTCAGGCGACAACCGACCAAATTGCCCAAACAGGCCAAATAATTCTGGTCGCGTTAACGTCACACTACCCTTGGGGAATGCAGTGACAAAACTCCTCCAAACTCCCACGTGTTTCGTGGAAACAGGAGCGGGGCCCCGGGGAATCTCCGACAATGTTCCCCCGAGCTCACATCTCAATCTCGGCTACAAAATACAAAAGGGCTCCGAAGGTCTGGCGCCCAGTGCTACGAAGCAAAAAGAACTACCGAAATAAAGGCTCCATTTTCTATTAACAAAACAGTTGCACATCTTTGCAATATTCGGAAGGGAGAACATATGAAACAAAAAAAAAAGGGGGGGCTCGGAGACTACTTCTCGCCGCTATACTCTTCGCCCTCGTCAGGAATAATTAGGCGCTCCAGCTCCTCCTCCGTCTCACGGGCCTTGTTTAGATCAGCAGATAGCTCGAAGCCCCGGGCCATGAGTTCTTCCAGAACCTCCCTTTTCCCTTTCGCCTTGGCATGATCAACAGCATGGACCAGTTTCTGCTCGGCCGCCAGGGAAATGTCACGGGCCATCGCATGCGCCGTGGCCGCGTCTGCCTTGTAAGCATCGGCATCTCGCTACAAACCAAGCTTGTCCTCGATCAAAGCATCGATCTCCTTACGGGCGTCCGAAAGGAGGCTCAATGACGTCGACAACTCCCCAGCTACACTTTTGTTCCGCTCCCTCAACTCGGAAACCTCCGTTCCCAACTCGGCGATCCTCGAGTTTCCCTTGTCAACCTTCATTACACAGCAAGGCGGCAAAAGTGTGAACATAAAACACTCATATGGATGCCGAGCGGAGGAGCAGATAAGAAAGAAAGAAGAATAATACCTGTGCAGTAAGAGCGGTCTTCTCCCGGAGTGCCACCTCTAGAGTAGCCCGAAGCTCTTTCACCTCCTCCCCTCCCCGGATACCTCGAGACTCAGAATCTTGCAGTCTCGAAGCAATGGCATCACGCTCTTTCTCGTGATGTGCGGCTTCCTCACGGAGCTGTGATATGACACGATCGTATATCTCTTTGCACTACAGCATAATAAGGAAATTGAGAAAAGTGATGAATAACGCCCAAGAGCGAAGGGAAACGCTCAAAGAATTTTTTTTTACCTGCCACAGGGATTTCTCCGATGCATCAACAACGTCAGTGACGTCGAGATCAACCCCGTTAGGTACGTCATCGAGGATGTTGGCAAAAGTGCCTTCCTCTCCGAAGGAAGTTTCAGCCGTGGCACCAACCATCCTCCCGACGTCTCTCAATTCTCCCGACGTAACTGAGCAGTTTCGGATGAAGTCGTTCGGGTCATCAACCTCGTCGAATAGCGGCACACGCCCCGGGAAGACCCCGAACTCCGTCCCATCTGAGCCCATAGCCCTGCTGGCAGAAGCTACTCCAAATTTAGCCGAGCAATTTTAAACCACATCAGCGTCCTCGCCAGCAACCTTCGGCTCCTTCGCCTTGCTGGCCATAGCCGTCGCGGACTCAGTAGCCTCCGTCCGGGGTACTTGCGAACCCCCC